>NC_053159.1:38307532-38607532 GCF_016835505.1 Polypterus senegalus
CATATGTGTTTTTAATATGGGTCTAATTTTTCAAATCTATCGCGTAACTGTGCGATATACTCCAATATATTTGTTGATGGGAGGGCCTCTTCCTCCCATCCTTCTTTTAAAACGTCTAATATGCCCCAGGGCTGTCGTCCATATAGCAATTCAAATGGTGAGAACCCCGTGGAGGCTTGTGGAACTTCCCGATATGCAAAAAGGACAAGGGGGAGGAGCTGATCCCAGTTCCTTCCATCCTCATTGACTACTTTACGTAACATCTGTTTGAGAGTCTGATTAAACCTCTCTACAAGACCATCGGTTTGAGGATGATATACCGGTCTTTAAATGTTTTATTTGAAGTAGCTTGGCAGTCTCCTGAACGCTCTGCAGGTAAAAGGAGTCCCTTGATCCGTCAGGATTTCTTTAGGGATCCCAACACGCGCAAATACTCCCACTAGTTCCCGTCGCGATAGCTTTGTAGTAGCTGAGCGCAGCGAACAGCCTCTGGAAACCGGGTAGCATAATCTACCAGGACCATTATATACTTATGACCTCTGGCTGAGGGTTCTAAGGGTCCCACCAGGTCGACCCCAATCCGTTCAAAAGGGATGTCTATTAAGGGTAAGGGAATTAGAGGAGCACGGTCCCTCCTAGGAATTTGCCTCAATTGATACTCTGGACAGGATGTACAAAAGCGGCGAACCTCCTCGTTAATTCCGGCCAAAAAATCGGAGTTTAATTCTCTCTAGTGTTTTTCGGGACCCAAATGGGCTCCCAGCAGATGGGTATGTGCTAGTTCACAGACCTCTCGCCGTAAGTCCGCTGGTACTAACAACAGTGACCTCATCTGCCCCTCATGTTCTGCTACCCGTATAACAGATCATTATTAAGCACAAAGTGAGGACCCTGTGGCATTGGATGCGAGGTGTTGGCCGCCTATCAGAACGACTGCATTCTTTGCAAATTTAAGGAGTCATCATTCCATTGCTCCCTTTTAAATGAAGCCGGCGTCTGCCTGAATTGAAACTGCAGACGTGAGAGAGGATCGGATTCGACCTCAAGGGGCGTGTTTTCATCCGAGCGTCGTGGCGCTTACTGATGACGTCTCGGGTTGCGACGTCCCTGGCGTTTCGTCGTCATCACCAGAGGCCGAAGTCCGCTCCTCTGCCGGCTGTAAACACGGCGTGGAGGAAGTTGAGGGCGCAGAATCAGCGTCCGTGACTAGACCTAGTGATCGGGAGAAGCGCCTGAATTACCGCTATTTATTTTGACCCAGTCTCTCCCTAGTATCACGGGAAAAGGAGGATTATCCATCACAGCCACCATTAACTTCTTTAAATTGCCGTCCCGACAGATGAAGCAGTTGGCGGATCGATAATACCGAACATCCCCGTGGATACAGGTAATGCAGGTCTTATTTTTACACCATTGTCGCGGTAATATCAAATGGCGAGCAACAATGGAAATGTTACTGCCGGTATCGAATAGAGCGATTACTTTAATACCATTCACTAGTACTTCTCCGTATGCGAACAAGCCAGTGGATTAGCGAGAGCGCACCGCCTCCTCCCACATTACTCCGAGACCCCTTTGCTGCTTCGCAGGGCCTGCCGGCGCGTATCAGATTCCACTCGAATATGCTTCGGATTACAGCCGGGACTCTGTGTTAGGGACGCAAGCACGCCCGGGTTCACCTGAGTTCCATTCTGACCTTCCTAAGGCGGTTTCTGCCTTTATGAGGTCTATCATCTCAATTAATGAGATAATATTATTATATTCCCAGGCCGGCTGGGCGATTTTTTCGGGTAGGCTTCGGAGCAACAAAGCGCAGGCCACCTGCTCCGCTATTTGGTGGCTGGACTTTTTATGGGGTTTTAGCCACCCAACCACCTTAGCCCATAAAGCCACGGCCTGTTTCCTGGTTGCCTTAGCTGGGTTATAGGTCCAGGCCATTATGTTTTTCACCTGCCAGCCTGGGTTTTCCCCACCTTTAAAGGGCTTGCCCTTTGTGGGATATGATGAGGCAGTCCCCACACCCAGGTGGCCAAAATAAGAACCCAAGGCGTCCCCTGACGACTTGGCTCTAGTCTGTGGTTCCCGGACTATTTTTCCCCAGACCTTTAAAAGGATGATGGGTCGAAGCATAGTCAAGCTTTCTCCAACACGCCCCAACTGACGCCCACTCGGCAACTCGGGAGCGGTACTTACCCATCTGACAGGTTGTTGGTATAGGAGTGTGTGTCGAGCCTAGGTTGAGGTTTATCCTCCTTTCTCTCCTGGAGGTTATCATCCTGCCGGCTACGCCACTGTAAAATGAAGCCACTCGACACACGTATAAAAGGTTTGGGGCAGCCACCCATATAATATTCCTAGCTGCAAAGGAGTCTTTTAAGTTTCAGCACTGATGTAATCAGTACGGAGTCCAAAACAGAACTGCTCAAGGTTTGCAAAGATGGCGGTTATAAATGATCAAACAGGAAGTGACATTAACAGGAAGTGATGTTGGTTGACCGGAAGTGATGTCTCTCTGACATCAGTCTGGGAATCGGGACAGGAAGTGACAATCTTCTGGGCGCCGGAACTGGAAGTGACGTTTTCCTGGGCGCCGGAACTGGAAGTGACGTTCTTCTGGGCGCCGGAACTGGAAGTGACGTTCCTGATTCAGATGGGCTTTCCCTGCGGCTGGTCTGCAGAGATAGCAAGAGAAGGTTTATTGCACCCGCCTCCCTGGCCTGGCGTGGAATTACTATTACTTGGTCCACACAACGTCCTCCTATTCACACGTGTGTGACAATATGTATATATATATGTATATGTATATGTATATGTATATGTATATATATATATATGTATATATATATATGTATATATATATATGTATATATATATATGTATATATATATGTATATATATATGTATATGTATATATATATGTATATATATATATATGTATATATATATGTATATATATATATGTTGTCACAAAACGAGTCAAAGACAGAAAAAGGTTTGGGGCAGCCACCCATGTAATTTGGTATCCTGGCTGCAACTTCGTTTTCTTTTCAAATACCAGCACTGTAGTGCTTACAACAGAGTCCAAAACAAGACTGACACAGAAGGGAAAAGGGAAGGCTTTTAAAGGGGAGACAGGAAGTGAGGTCATAAGGGTCGGGCACGGTTCATTGTTCATTGGTTTAGTCCCGGATGTGACATCAGGGGGGCCGGAGCTGGCAAGGTCTGTCTCCATTGGCTCGGTCCCAGAAGTGACGTCCAGAGAGACAGGTGGAACCTCCCGGGTTAGGTCTACAGGGAAGTGAGAAAGAGAGTTAGTGCGCTCTGCCACATCCCGGCATGGCTCAGAACTGCCTTCACTCGAGCCCTTTAGCTGCCTCCCATGCGCGCGTGTGTGACAATGTATATATATGTATATATATGTATATGTATATATATATATATGTATATATGTATATGTATATATGTATGTATATATATATATATGTATATATATATATGTATATATGTATATATATATGTATGTGTATATATGTATATGTATATATATATATGTATGTGTATATATATGTATGTATGTATGTGTATATATATATATATGTATATATATGTATATATATATATATATATGTATATGTGTATGTATATATGTATATGTGTATATGTGTATGTATATATGTATATGTATATATATGTATATGTGTATATATGTATATATATCTATACTAATAAAAGGCAAAGCACTCACTCACTCATCACTATTTCTCCAACTTCCGGTGTAGGTAGAAGGCTGAAATTTGGCAGGCTTATTCCTTACAGCTTACTTACAAAAGTTTAATTTCGAAATTCTACACGTATCGGTCATAACGGTCGATAACGTTTGCCACATCCGCCATGTTGAACTTTCTTATTTACGGCCCCATCTTCATTTGGTAGGCGGCTTCCCTGCGCTAACCGAAACCGATGTACGTACTTATTTCACTGGTATGAAGCCACTGTCGGCCGCCATATTGAACTTTCCAACAGTCTTTGTTACTTATACGCCCATCTTCAAGAAATTTGGTATGCGGGTTCCCAACGCTAACTGAATCCTACTTACGTACATATATACATCCATAACCTGCAGCTCGGTCATCGTGTGAGGCGCGCGGTCCCCATCCCAACGCCTCCCACGCTGTTGGCTGCCTGCCTATATTAGGCCGCTGTCGCCTGGTCTCTACATTCCCTTCCTTGCTTCGTCACGGGATTCACGTCTCCCTGCTGATAACAACAGCCTTTTTATTTAATCCATGGCTTCTCTGCTGTTTTATTGTTCATTTATTACGATTGTAGTTATTGTGTAGGTATTTTAGAATTACTTTACATTGTTCAGGTACCCATTTCCTTTATCGTTCCAACCGTTAACATGTCTATCGAGGTGATCACCATCGATCAAAGAACTGTCACTTACCGAGTGGTTTCCATGCCCGGAGATGGCACCTGCCTTTTCCATTCTCTTTGTTACATATTGCACGGCCATATCAGGCTCACTCTTGATATCCGGAGGAACATTGTGTCTTATGTATTGAATGACTGGGACAGGTTCAAGGTGTGGACTGATGACGGTACAGGAGATAATTATACTACACAGGAGCACTATAAGAGTGAAATGCTTAAGCCCTTCACCTATGGTTCTGCATGTGAGTTGATGGCTGCCGCTGAATTGTTCGGGTTGTTGCTTTCAAGTGTACCAAATGGCCAAATATTTTACACCTTTCGACAACTGCCATTGCCTCTTAAACATCTTAGATTTACAGGTGACGATTTCAGTAGTGGACACTTTGATGTTTATGAATGTTTAAACTCTCAAAAGCTGGATGTGAAGTTAACCGGTTATATGCTTACAACGCTTGACAGATGCCGAATGTCACTTCAACACAAGTTCTGCAAATACCGTGAATTGAAACAAACCATGAAACTCAAACCGATTATGACAGCAGCAATCCAAGCTGTGAGATTTGAAACAAGATTACTTTTCACCATGGCCAACTGTATGTTGCATGCTCAAGAGTAAGCTCAGTGCACAGCTTGGTCAAATTACAATCAAAGGGCCGAACTGACAATGTGGTATACAAAAAGATCTTTAACAAATAATTATTGGTATATTTTCCCTCAGTTTAAAAAGGTTACATTTTCTTCTTAATAAAAATTTTAAGGCAGTACTTACGCCAAGCTGCGAAGCACGGGTATTTTGTTTGTGTGTGTATATATTTTTATATATATATTTTATATATATTTTATATATATATATATTATATTATATATATTTCAAATATCTATGAGCTGCTTTTTACAACTGAGAGAACATGGTTGATGTTTGCCAATTGACCAGCCAACCACAAGCGTTACCTGGTAGGTAACCAGCTAAATAATCAGATTGCGATTCAGAACCAAGAATGTAATATGTATGTGTGTATATACTGTATATGTGTGTGTGTATGTATGTATACATATTTAAACTGTGAGATTTTCTTAGGTAGCACTATAACACATAGCCTTGTAGTTGCTCAATGTTTGAAAATGCTGAGCATTATCTCTTTTAATTTAAGGGCCATATGTTGCTGCTTATTCATATATTATGCGTCATATATTTTTTCTAAAGTGAATTTTGACAAAAAGTTTTTTGATGTAGAGTATGCTGCTCAGTTAGATTTGGTCAGCTTATGAAAATACTGTAGTGGAAATAAATGTTGTAGAAATCTTTATGTAGCAGATTTTTTATTGTAGGATGCTGTTAAATTTCGTCCTACTTTAATAAGGTTATTTCTACTAAAAGAAACAGACTGTTAAAGAGTTGTTCATACTGCACAGTATATTAGAATATGTATAAACTGGGAAAACTGTGTTCTGCATCATGAAATTGGTATTGTGATGCTCATAATGTCATTCTTTCTGTTCCAACTCTTCTTTTTTCTATATTCTGCTATTATGTCATCAATGATACTGGTATTGGTGATACTTTTTCTTCTGTGTCTTCTAAAGTGACACCTAACTACAAATGTGCAAAACAAATTGAAAAGCCAGTAAAATGCAAAGTTAGTTAAAAAGCAGCAAAACAAATTACAGGACATTTCAACATTAAGTACAAAAATAAAACTTTTCAGGTTCCATTAGTCTTGTTTAAAGCAGTTTTGATCTCTTATTTTAACTGTATTAATACTTCCACCTCAGGGTTATTAAAGTTGTTTTAATACTGTGCAGTGACTAGAGGTAGTGCTATCCTTAACAATGAACATGTGATACCTTTTAAAAGTGTTTTTAAAAAAAGAAAAGTAAATCTTTTGGAAAATTCGATAGCATGAGCATAAAATCATTAGTTTGTTACATACTACAGTATTAATAATTTACATTCAGTGATAGGTTTGAGCAGGGTTTAGACATTTTTTTAATTACCAGACTAAGGAACATTGTAGCCAGTCTTGCCTAATATTTATTTCAAAATAGTTTTTTTTTTTATTAACACAGGAATTATCCCAAAACTCAGTGACTGAAGCCAAAATATTCCACTCTGCTTATCGAACAGGAGTTGCAATACTGACTAAAGCATACAGATTTTCTGTGGTAACTAATATTGAAGACCAGAAAATATGGCGCTTACCAGATGTACCAGGTAAAAAAAAAAAAACAAGAATTGTTTTTGCATAAGTGTGATTCTATAAGGATTCAAATAATTTCCCACCAGGTGAGGGTATAATCATATTGTAATGTGGTATTAATTTAATATAACATTAATTAGAATTTGCTTAAATTTGTGAAAGAAAAAGAATGCAAGGTGATCTGCATTATTTATGCTTATTTACTCTGATAATGTAGTAAAAATTATTCCCAGTCTGATCAGTAGTGGTACAACAACGCATTTGCAATGTGGTGAAGTTTGAAGATGTGGCAGGTTCAAACATGCAGAAATAATTTAATTTGGAATATAAACTGATAACAGTATTTTAAGAGAAGCTATATTGTAATAAGTACTGCCTTGATGAAGGTAGCTTACAGAATGTGTTTCTTTCAATGTACTAGTGTTCCATAAACCTTTGCCTAAAGTAATATTTTAGTAGGTTTGAAGCAAAGATCTCAAAGGCTGTATTGTAAGATCTTCTTTAATCAACAGCCTGTAGCTAGCTAAATAATACACAGTCTGGTTCATTTGGTTACAACATAGAGTAAACTTTGCATATTTGCATCTGAGAAACCATTAGATCAATTTTATATAAATATCAAACAATATGAAGTATATATTCTATATCAATGTAATGTGTTTGCAATTGTAAATTCTCATCTATCTACTATATAATAAAACCCTACGTGTTGTGTGTGTATGTGCGTGCATGTCTGGTCCGTTTGTTTTTGGTAACTCAGTGGTAAGGATGATGACACAGTACTTTAGGGGTGCAGAGTTCAATTCCTAATTGTGACACATTTCTTTTTATTAAAAAAAGGGAGTTAAAATAGAGCATTTAAATGACAACAAAGCAAATAATATACTGCTAAATACTAATGAAGTGCAACCAAAGTAGTATATGCAAGAATACAAATTATGTTTTCACAGTGGGTAATAGGGGCCTGTCTACTATTCATGGTAGGGATGCTCCAATCAAGAATTTTAAGTCCGATACCGATTACCAATTTCATATTACTTGATCGTCCAATTCCGATTTTTTTTTTCCCATTATCCATTTAAAAACTTTTTACACAAAAGTCCTGCATAACCAGACTCATAGAAGGTTTGTGTCTGTTTTTTTATAATTAAACTATCGACCACTGGTGTTATCTATTCATTTTTTATTAACAACAGGCTTATTGTTCAGTGACCATAAAAATTCTAATCCTTAAACTACATACTTTAATAAAATAAAAGAAAATAAAATGCTTCTCATAATTAGAAGCTGTCATATTGTTACATTTTTTCTGTAATGTACCTGTCTGAAACAAAGCTTATACACACACACACACACACTCCCACACAATCAGTTAACTGATGTTGGCAATTAAACACTGCTTAAATGTAAAATATACATGACCTATACACATACAACTTTTTTGCTGCTAAAATACCTGTATTCATACAGGTGTGCTTTTTTTCAGTGTATCAACTAGACATTTGTAGTTCTTGAGGTGTAATTATAAACATGGATTAATATTTTAATTATGTACTGTAGTACTTGTTTCTTTCCAAAACATGTGCTGTATGACACACAGCAATAAAAAATGAATATAGTACAAATCTTTAAAAAAGCAACAAATGTATCAAATGTTCAGAAGTTGTTTATCATGGAGACGCAAGACTAATATACTTAACAGATTTATAAGTAAAAGACACAATTTGCTGTTAAGCCAACATTTTTTTTTCCACTGAAAATGTAAGGTGCTGCTGCAAAAAAAATTTGTTATAATTAAAGTACACAATAAATAAAGTTCTATCTCTCTGTCTAAATAATATAGAAAAGGTCTGAATTCATTAAAGTACTTTTTCTTGGCGTCTAATTGCACAGGAAGACTCTCCCAGTTTTCTTAGTTTATTACTCCTTTTTCTTTAATGTACAGACTAATATTTCAGTCATCTCTTGCTAAACAAGCCTCCACTTCTATGCCACTGGTTCAATTACCGTAATACCTTGTGTATGGGAACTCTGCAGCTAAATTACCGTAAAGCATAAAAAAGCAGGGCTGAAAAGATTTTTTTTTTTGGTCATCAGCCAATTTACCAATCACCAATCAAGTCTTTTTTTGAAAAAATGGCTGATTTTTATCAAAAGCTGGTCTATTGCAGCATGCCTAAATGGTGGTAGTAAAAAACAGGAGGTAAGGTACCTGGAGTCTGATGCTGCATTCCATTTAAAGTGGGAAGTCAGAGTTTTCAAATTCAAATTTGGAATTTTCAATGTGAATGTCCCCTTATGCCAGATTTCCAATTCAAAAACTTAGATCTGGTCTGTCAAGTCCAAGTTTATTAAACTTCAGATCATGATATCAAACCAAAATGGTGACATACACCTCAAAATTTATAGTAAAGAGGAAAGAGTAGGAAGAATGTTGAGGGAATGTATAGGTCAAGAGATATCGACTATTTTTTAATTTCCTCTATTACCTGTGTGCAACAAGTAAGCATAGCTAGTAAAACTTAAACATCATAAAGTGTAATTTTTGATTAGTACTTAAAGAATTTTTTTTTCTTGGTTTAGACTGAGCACTTCCCTAATAATTAAATGAAAAAGATCATTTCATAAATCTTATTGTTTCAAATAGTCTCAGGCTGCTTCCAGTAAAGTGAAATCTGAAACTCCATATCTGCCTTGGTTTAGTTACAAAATTGGCTATAGTGGAATATAGCCAAGCTGTGCCCATTAAAGCGAAAGAGGCATGTGAATCAAAGCAACAGGAGGCTGCAGTGACTTATTTTTATCAGATATTTAGAAACTGTCAGTACTGTGACTATTACCTGGACAAAGGTACCCCTTTTATTCCGGAAAAGAACAAAGTTTAATTTATCTGGACACATTGTGAATATCTTTCTTTTGTTTGGTGTTATCATCTGCACATACAACATTTTTAAAATCTGCACTGTAGGGAGTGTTTATTTTTAATGATGCATTTTACCTTCTAGATTGCCTTTCATTGTTTCTGCACATTTTTGTTATTTATTATAATTTTGACCATCATCATCAACACTTATGCCTGTGCTTGAAATATTGTTGCAAAAGCATGTTGGTTTCCTTGCAGGACTACAAACTTCTGGATTATCTTGCTGGACAGTAATATCACAGGATAGACAGACTAAACTGGTTTTGGCAAGTGGAAGAAATATATATGTTTTGGACAGTGATTCATGCACATCTGTGGTAAGAATAATAGAACAGTGATAACATAATATGTTAGCGATTTCTGCTTTTACAAGAAATATTTCATAATCCAATCATACATAATGTCATTGTATACTTATATTGACAAGATTTTGAGCAAATCAGGGGACCAGATAAAAAATGCTGTCTATTCTTGAGGACTGCCAGATTTCTTTTTACTTTGTAATTTTTCTTGTGAAAATAACATATAATGTGGTTGAATATTTTACTTTGTGTTTTTGGAGGATTTGTTTGCTTAAGTAATCTCCGAAATTTAAGCAAAATTTGAGCTTTTACATATATGCACATCTGTGTTGATCCTAAATTTTGGATTGATCAAATGATTGTGATTATATGTGGTACTTTTATTTAAATTGTAAAAAAAATAACACTGTTGATTTGTGAACAAAACTAGTTCACATTAATTTTTGTTTTAATGAGTATGATTTCCATTTTTTCACTTCAATGGGAAGATTCTTAACCATCCTTTTTTCCTCTTTTTTCAAGCTTGACTAGACATAAGTGAGGAATTTTTAAACATTTTAATATAATGAAGTCTTACATTTCTGCAAATGTTTAACTACTTTTTGCGCAGTTTAATGACATTGGAGCATAATGACAAACTAGAACTCCAGAAGATTACTTACCCATATAATGTGGATTTTTAAGAAGCCAGGTTTCTGTCTTAACTGTGTTATTTACCTTAGCCCAGTTATTTGTGTTCAGGTAAATGCACTCAATGACTGGTGCAAAATTCACCCCAAGGCGCTAAATGCATAAATCATGCTCTACTGTGCCACTTTACATAAAAGCTAATCTATAGAGTCGGCGGTTTCATAGTAAACGGCATTTGCATTGATAATATGGTCTCTATTTTTCACCCCACTTCACTTTCAGCTTTAGTACTTTGAGTCACATGAAAACTTGAAACTGCAGAAAGCTTCAGGAGTGGGAGATCATGAATAGTTGTTCCTTTTCTTTTAATTATTCCTTAGAATAATTTGTGCTAGAAACTTGTGGAATACATTTCTGTAGGTCTTCAGATGGAATATTCTCAGCATACCTTTGGGACTACTAGTTATAACTTCAAGCACCATCAATGCAATGTAGCCCTGTTTGCTCTATTCAATTGCATATGCACTTTCTGGCATAGTTGTTGTGAATCAAAAATGATGGATGTACTTTTATTGTAATCGCACAAAAAAGTGCCTAGAATTTGTACTTTCAGTTTCTTTTTATTGTCATAAACATACCTCAGACTTTTATTAGGTATATTTTTGAAATCTAAAACATTGACATTTCAACAAGGATCTATTGGATATATTAAAAAAAAAAAAAAGACAAAATTTTAAACGCACATACCTAGTCACCATCAACTCCATTTTAAACCACAAGACAGGTTTGTCTTGTGCAGAATTTTTTTAATTGATTAAAAAGCACTTCATTTATGATCGTTTTTCTGCGGCATCTTTAGTGTATACGTTGAAAGTGAAAAAATAACATTAACTTGAAAAATGCAAAATATATTCATTAGTCAGTAAAAGACTGTCTTTTTCTGCAACTCCATGCACTATAAATATTGTATATAAAATATTCTTATTTTACCTGTGAGAATTCCACTCTATCTAAATGTTTACCATCATCTCATAATGCAGTAATAGCTCACTTAACAAAGTGCATTCCTAGACATTAGTTTGTTATCAGAAGCTTTGTTATCAAAGGTAATTTAGCATAGGAGGAATGTGAATATGTATTTTAATGACCTGGGGCCTCATGCATAACGCCGTGCATAGAATTCACAGTAAAACATGGTGTAAGGACAAAAGTGGAAATGTTTGTACGCACTAAAAATCCCAGATGCATAAATCTGTGCATTCTCAAATTCCACGTTCTTCTGCTCCATAAATCCTGGTCAGTGTGAAAAGTAACACATGTGCAAGTGCCTGCTGCCACTCCCCAAACTCCTCCCAGAATTACGCCTCTTTGAATATGCAAATCAATATAAATAGCCCTTAATCTCAGCATTCTGTGAAAAGGCAATGGCAAAAGCACGGGGGGAAATAGAAGAATTTCAGCGAATACCAAGCGGAGGCAAGGAAAAATGTACTATTTGTTGGTTTAAACAGTTTAAACAGACAAGTGGTATAAACAACAAAAGGAAGTTGATTGAGTGACATAGGGTGTGGGAGAAACTCGAAAGCTCAAGTTCACAAAGTCGCACAGTGCCTGAAAAAAAAAAGTTGTCAGATATCAAACTCGCCATGATAAGAGAGTCATAGCCCACCGTCTAAGTGTCATATGAAAGCTTATTAGGGTACAGAGAAAAGAAAAGAAAAAATAGGGACAGAATGAGAAAAAAGCTTGAAATGTCAACTTTAATCTCAAAATTTCCACTTTAATCACATTGTTTTGTCATTAAAGTAGAACATCATAATCTTTATCTTAAAATCATTTAATTTACTAGTTTCTCAAATCACATCTTAACTAAAGTAGCTCATTAAATGCTTTGTTTTGTATTTGTTTCTATGTGCTCTATGTGTGTGAATCACTATGTGCTTCTTAAACGGGCTTTCTCTTCCTCTGACAGGACACAGAATCCATTATATTCGTGATATGACAGTTCTCTGAATAATTAAAATATTGAGATGAATACTTGATATAATTTTCATGATGATAGGAGTTAAAAAATGTTGTTAAACATGGGAACACGGTGGCACAGTGATTGTTCATGCCTCACACTAGATGCTTGCTGTGACGTGCGCGACCTTCAATGAAATAATTTATTGCAGTAGTACTGTCTCTTTCAAACGTACTAACCCCCAGTTCCTGTCCTTGCTTTTCTTTCTCCAAATACCCAATCGCCACACAATCAGTTCTGTAATTGTCGTCAAGCCATCTGTAATCTTAGAACGCAGATTCTTCAAAACTTTTAAGGAACATTTAAATATCTTCGTAGTACATGTTTAATTATTCTATCCTTCCAATGTAGCGCCTGCCCCAGCAAGAATACAACGTGAGGCAGGAACAATCCCTGAACAGAGCACCAGCTCCATGCTAGCACTGCAACACAGTGTTTAATTATTAACAATATAGATTATTTAAATGAAGTTAGTTTTATCTGTATAGTATCATAAACATATTTTGCTGCATTTCATCTTAAAAATGATATCATCATCATATGTAAATACGCACTTTATAAAGTGTCTCAGGATGTGCAATATTATAACTGTATCGCAAGTTTACAGTGAGGTGATTGTACTAATAAGTACAAACAGTTCTGCAAGGAGCACTTGATGGACTGATTGAGAACGTTTATAGTTCTTGGGATGAAACTGTTTCTGAACTGCGAGGTCCCTACAGGAAAGGCTCTGAAGTGTTTGCCATATAAGAGCAGTTCAAATAGGCAGCATGGCTGAGACAGTGTTATCTTGATGCTGTACAGTCGGCCCTCGTTTATCGTGGTTAATCAGTTAAAGACTCTACCGCGATAAATGAATTTTCGCGAAGTAGGATTCTTTATTTATAAATCGAATATTTTCACAGTTAGAGCATAGAAAACCTGTTTACGACCTTCTAAATACGTTTTTTAACATTAGAGCCCTCCAGACATGAAATAACACCCTTTAGTCACCATTACACTTGTATTACCCAATATATTAGAGAAAATAAGACATATTAGACATTACAAATATCATATTATTATCATTGTACATTTAATTACACATACACACAGTTCTTACACACAACCACAAACCTATGAAAATAGTGCAACTTGTTCGATGATGAAGAGATTTACAGTGATCCCTCCTTGATCGCGAGGGTTGCATTTATATTGTTATTTTTATATTGACACGCTTGGGTCACAGATTTGCACAGAAACACAGGAGGCTATAGAGACAGGGACTTTAAAACACTGCAAACAAACATTTGTCTCTTTTTCAAAAGTTTAAACTGATGACAAGACAAGACAGACATGACAGTTCCGTTTCACAATTAAAAGAATGCAAACATATCTTCCTCTTCAAAGGAGTGTGCGTCAGGAGCAGAGAATGTCAGAGAGAGAGAAAAGCAAACAATCAAAAATCAATAGGGCTGTTCAGGCTTTTAAGTATGCGAAGCACCGTTCGACAAAGCAGCTGCAAGGAAGGGAGCAATGTAAAGGTAGTCTTTCAGCATTTTTTAAAGGAGCGTCTGTATCCTCAAGGCCAGTGTGCGAACAGCCCCTCTGCTCACACCCTCTCCGTCAGGAGCAGAGAGTGAGAGAGACAGAGAAAAGCAAACAATCAAAAATCAATACGTGCTGTTCGGGCTTTTAAGTATGCGATGCACCATGCCGGAAGCATATTGTATATCATTGAGTTTTATTTAATATGTAATCTGATTGGGTAGCTTCTCAGCCATCCGCCATTAGCGTCCCTTGTATGAAATCAACTGGGAAAACCAACTGAGGAAGCATGTACCATAAATTAAAAGATCCATTGTCCGCAGAAATCTGCGATCCAGCGAAACATCCGTGATATATATTTAGGTATGCTTACATATAAAATCTGTGATGGAGTGAAGCCGCGAAAGTCGAAGCGTGATATAGCGAGGGATCACTGTATACCGATAATTCTCTTTCCAATCAGCTGCTGTAGAGCTATGATTCCACACTCAGATACAGTGATATAAATACTCTGAGTGGTGCAGTAAGAGTAATATGGAAAAAGATGATCTGCTGTGGCAACCCCTAACGGGAGTAGCTGAAAGAAGAAGAAGAATTTGCAGTGAGAGTAACAATGCTAAAGCAGCTATGGTATTTAGAATAGTTTGACCATTCTGTGGACCATTATATTGTGACAGGTTAATTACAATCAGATGCATTAAACCAGGAGTGGCCAACCCGCGGCTCTTTGCCAGGTTTCATGCGGCTCTTACGTTCATATTGAAGTTTGTGTTCGTGTTTTTTATTTTAATGTTCGTGTTCGCTTCGCTTGAGTTCATTACGGTATTTTCGTCAAATGCGCATGTGTGTGAGATTAAAATACCGCAAAGTTTCCTAGTAGGGGCAAGATCATTTAAGTAAACAATTTGTGTCAAGTTCGCTCTCAAAATGGCAGGGAAAAAATGCACAGCAAAACGAAAATATGAAGATGAACACAGGACATTTTTAACAGAGTGGGAGAGTTTATATTTGTTTGTTGAATGTAATGGCAAGCCATTCTGCCTAATATGTCAGGCGTCATTAGCGCATTTCAAAGCTTCAAATCTCCAGCGCCACTTCAGCTCACTCCATGCTAACATCGACCAGGAATTTCCAAAAGGGACTGAACTTCGCAAGCACGAGTTGGTCACTTTGAAAACTCAGGCAGAAAAGCAGATACAGTTTTTCCAAAAATTTACGAAGCGCTCAGAGACTGTAACACTCGCATCGTATAAACTGGCTTGGAACATTGCACGGGCTAAAAAGCCATACAATGAAGGGGAGTTCATTAAAAAATGTGTCAGTGACGTTGCTGAAATCTTGTCTCCTGAAAACGACGAACAAAAACGCATGATATCAGATGTCCAACTGTCCCGCCACACTGTTGAACACAGAATATTGGACATTAACACGGCTATTGAATCACAGTTGCACTGTGACTTTCAAGCATGTGAGTATTTTAGTGTTGCATTGGATGAGAGTTGTGACATACAAGACAAGCCTCAGTTGGCAATATTTGCACAGTTTGTGTCAAACGATTGTGTGATCAAAGGAGAGCTCCTTGATATTGTGCCATTAAAAGAAAGAACCCGTGGCATAGATGTGAAAGAAACAATGATGGCTGTATTTGCGAAAGCAAATCTTCCCACACCGAAACTAACTGCCATGATCGAATCAGTGAACTGGCTTGTGGGGCTATGCAAAGCTGACCAAACATTTCCCGAGTTTTGGAATTTCCACTGCATCATCCACAGGGAGCAACTCGTGTCTAAATCATTGAATTTAGACAGCGTCATGAAGCCAGTGATGGAAATCGTCAACTACATCCGCACACATGCGTTTAACCACAGGCATTTCAAGAATTTCATCGCTGAGCTTGACCAAGGGCTTCCAGGTGACCTGCCGCTGCACTTCACTGTGTGGTGGCTGTCAAAAGGCCAATTACTCTCTCGCTTCTTTGAGCTTTTGTATGCCATGAAACTGTTAATGGAAGAGAAAGACAAAGACTATCCCGAGCTCTCTGACCTCAAATGGATTATAGATCTGGCCTTTTTGATCGACATGCTGTGTCACTTGGACAGATTGAACCTGACTCTGCAGGGCAAGTTAAAAATACTGCCTGAGCTGGTGCAAAGTGTGTTTGCGTTTGTCAACAAACTGAAGCTGTTCAAGGCGTATATTCAAAAGGGAAATTTAATGCATTTTCCCACTCTTATAAAAGCCAGCGGGCAAGCCACCAGCGCTGCCCTGAATAAGCAAAGAGCCAGATATGCAACACTAGTTGAAAACCTGCACGAAAGCTTTGTGACCAGGTTCCATGATCTACAACTGAAAAGGCCACTGATTACGTTCCTCGTCGACCCATTTAATGCGGAGACTGACTGTTTGAAAGCCCTGCTAGTCACAGATGAGGCTGCAGCTGAGTTGGAGATGATCGATCTTTGTGAGGAGGACCAACTGAAACCTGCTTTAAGGGAAGGGACCATTGAGTTCTGGAAAAGTGTGCCAATGGAAAAATACCCCAATGTCAAACGGGCTGCGCTTAAGATACTGTCAATGTTTGGGTCAACATACGTCTGTGAGTCTGTGTTTTCTACCCTGAAACACGTGACATCAAAGCATCGATCTGTTCTGACTGACACCCATGTGAAAGAATTGCTTTGAGTGGCAACAATGGAATACAAGCCAGATTTGAAGAGGATTGTTCAAGGCAAGGAATGCCAGAAGTCCCACTAAGCAACATGCATAGTAAAAGAAAAACACTATTGTAAATTATTATTTTTTTGTTTGTGGACTTGGTTGAACTGAGAGTTTGTGTGTTCATTGTTGAAAATGACTGGCCTGTGGTTTTAGTACTGTAGGAGTTAATTTCTGTCATTATCATGTTGGTGTGTGACATTTACAATAAATGTGGCTGAGCAGAGGTGTGTGTGTGTGTGTGTGTGTGTGTGTGTGTGTGTGTGTGTGTGTGAGAGAGTAAGGGATGGTTGATGTTCATGTGTGCCCATGTGTATGATGTGGCTCTTTGCAGTAACACAGTAAAAAATGTGGCTCTTGGTCTCTGACTGGTTGGCCACCCCTGCATTAAACTAATAAACAATATGCGGTTAATTTCAGTGTATTTATAAAGCCGCGTCAGGGTTGTGGATATAAAAAAGAAAGGGGAGCTACACTGGAACAGTAGCACTGCTTTGACGCTGGGTGCCGCCAGTTTACAAAACTGAGTGGAGAACTTGTGTACTCCAGGGTTTTAGCTAGCGTGAAAATCTGTGTGGCTTTATGCCAAGTTTAGGTTTTATACATCGCGATTTGAGCATGGAATTGGTTCTTACGCAACCTTGGCACAGGTTGTGGTTTGGATTTGTGTTGAGGAAATCATACTTTTGATATATTTATTCTTGACCATTATATAAAAGTGTTGCTAATGCCCTAGTTTTGGTTGACTCTTTCAATGCAGTTTCATATGCACTCATCTGTGTCATTCACTGGCTAGACAATTCATGTCACTGGCTCCACCTCGCACCTCAGTTGGGCTTGGAGACAATGCTATCTGCCTCGTCTTCCTCCACTCTGTGAAACAATTCAATTCAGGATCCTTTAGAAGTCCTCCTCCTTTAGCCATGCATCCAGATTATTAAGCTTAAGCAGAAGAGACAACTTTTAATTGCTTAGAAATTTGTGATTTCTATACATGGCATCTCTTTTTTTTTTTTTATTTACTTTAGACTGTCCCGGGGCTTGACCCAGATATAAGCAGCTATTTGCACATGTCAGCTTCTTTCAACTACAAGTACTTGGCACTTTACACTAATACAGGATGCATTTGGATGGGAACCTCAAACCTAAAGGTATTTACTAAATTTCAGTCATTCTGTTTATTTTATTTTATTTATTTTTTCTCCAGCCGTCTGGAGTTTTTTTGTTTTTTCTGTCCCCCCTGGCCATTGAACCTTACTCTTATTCAATGTTAATTAATGTTGATTTATTTTGTTTTATAATTGTGTCTTTCATTTTTCTATTCTTTAATATGTAAAGCACTTTGAGCTACTGTTTGCATGAAAATGTGCTATATAAATAAATGTTGTTGTTGTTTTTTATTAGAATTACACTTACTGATTGTTTTTAGTTTAGCTGCTGGAAGTGCTTTGTGTTTGTGTAGGAGAAGTTCATTGCATGAGGAGGGACTTGTTTGGAAAATTCAAGTACCATGAGTTTCTGGCATTTGAAATTTGAATTAATTTGACTCCTTCATTAAATATTACTCTGTTAAATATTACTTCAGTAGCATTTTAACAAGCTAATGATACAAATGTGAAATCTTTAAATAGCAAATGTTGCAAACTTAACAGAGTGGTTCATTGACCAGACTTTAAAGAATGTTGTTTCAAAAACATTATGTTCATGTCACATAACCCACATGGCAAGTCATCGAGTCTTGTACTCGCAACATTCTAAACCAGTGTTTCCCAACCTCGGTCCTGGGGACACACTGTGGCCTTCATTGTATCTTATTAATGACAATTAAAAACGAGCAGATCAGACACGCTGGCAAAAACTGAATAATCAAAGGCTGCAACTACTTCAGCATCAGACCCACTAATTAGCAAATAATGGATTAACTAAACAATTAGAATACCTGGAAATTAGCATGAAAATCAAGATGAAAGCATTTTTAAAAACAAATAAAAATACATTATTCCCATATAACTGCTTGGTACATTTTAATGTATATTATATATATATTATTTTTTTTTACCAGACTTAGTTTTCTAATTTCTATATTGTTCCCAAAACACAGAACTTGGGAAATAACACATCACTTAATTAGCCCAGGAGTTCAATTAAAAACAGAAGCTGTTTGGAATAAAAACCTGCAGCCACAGTGAGCCCTCAGGACCGAAGTTAGGAAACACTGTTCTGAACAAGTGTATTTTTATTAAAATATTGTTAAACCACTTTCAAAAACACTCTTTTGATATACAATTAAACTGAACGTATTCAAGCATTTTAATTGAAGATGCACCACCTCCCCTCATTCAGTGGTTACATGTTCTGCACAGTAACAGTTTGTTCATTGGCTAATGTTGCACTTCATGTGGTATCAACAGTGCAAAGTTCACTAAGAGACATATACAGCAACTAAGGATTAAAAGTTACAGAAAACAAGTGAAAGTATTATCAGGAAGAGAATATGCCTCAGACTTTTGCATTGCTGAGATGCTTTAACAAGCAGGTCAATTCATATGTGTAGTTTCACAGTCCACTGCTAAATAATCTTGAGGTGCTCCAGTTGTGGATATCAGTAAGTGCAATGGCATTTTACATTATTATATGTAATGTGCCCAGGATAGGCTTGAGTATCTGTCAGTTAGATTTAATAAGTGGAAGGATACTTGCTGATCTGTTTAGATGTTTTTTCCCCTCACTCTATTTTCATTTTGGTTACACCAGTCTCCACTAGAGACTTCCTTTTTTGGTAGGTTCAGACAGAGATAAATGCCTCCTAATTTTTCTGTAGTTTACCCTGAACATGGTTTTATATAGCACTTGGCTTTAATTAATTTCAGGTTTATGGCATGTTAAATAGATGCAGAAATAAATATGTATACACTGTGTGCACAATTATTAGGCAAGTGAGTATTTTGACCATATCATAATTTTTATGCGTATATTCCAACTCCAAGCTGTATTAACTTGAATGCTTATTGGATTTAAGCACGTCAGGTGATGTGTATTTGTGTAATGAGGGAAGGTGTGGCCTAAGGAGATCAACACCCTATATCAAGGTGTGCAGAATTATTAGGCAGCTAGTTTTCCTCGGGCAAAACAGGCCAAAAAAGAGATTTAACTGACTCTGAAAAGTCAAAATTGTAAAAAATCTTTCAGAGGGATGCAGCACTTTTGGAACTGCTAAGATATTGGTGTGTGATCACAGAACCGTCAAACATTTTGTTGCAAATAGTCAACAGGGTCGCAAGAAACGTGTTGAGAACAAAAGATGCAAATTAGCTGCCAAAGATTTGAGAAGAATCAAACGTGAAGCTACCAGGAACCCATTATCCTCCAGTACTTTCATATTCCAGAGCTGCAACCTACCTGGAGTGCCCAGAAGTACAAGGTGTTCAGTGCTCAAAGACATGGCCAAGGTAAGGAGGGCTGAAACCCAACCACCACTGAACAAGAAACATAAGTTGAAACGTCAAAACTGGGCCAAGAAATATCTGAAGACAGATTTTTTTCAAAGGTTTTATGGACCGATGAGATGAGAGTGACTCTTGATGGACCAGATGGATGGACCTGTGGATCAGTAATGGGCACAGAGCTCCACTCCAACGTGGAGGTGGGGTACTGGTATGAGCTGGTATTTTTAAAGATGAGCTAGTTGGACCTTTTGCATTGAAGATGAACTCAAAATCAACTCCCAAACCTACTGCCAGTTTTTCGAAGACACTTTCTTCAAACAGTGATACAGGAAAAAGACCATGATTTTTATGCAGGCCAATGCTCCATCACTTGCATCGAAGTTCTCCACTGCGTGGCCAGCCAGTAAAGGCCTTAAAGATGAGGGAATAATGACATGGCCCCCCTTCCTCATCTGACCTAAACCCTATTGAGAACTTGTGGGCACTTCTTAAACGCTAGATTTACGGGGGAGAAAAACAATACACCTCTCTGAAGAGTGTCTGGGAGGCTGTAGTCACTGCTCCACAAAAAGCTGATCGTCAACAGATCAAGAAACTGACAGACTCCATGAATGGAAAGGCTTATGACTGTTATTGGAAAGAAGGGTGGCTATATTGGTCATTGATTGATTGATTTATTTTTTTTGAAATGTCAGAGATGTTTATTTGTAAATTTTGAGGTGTTTGTTTATTATTCTCACTATAACAGATGAAAATAAACAAGTGAGATGGGAAAATTTTCATTTTTCCTTTAGTTGCATAATAAATCTGCACACTAATAGTTGCCTAATAATTGTTCGCACATATGTATTCCCCTGATGATGTTCACACTCACATTTCCGTTGTGAAACATTCAGGTTTCAGGTTTATTAACATTTTGGATTGACTGATAGCACTGTGTTTGTTCCATATTAAAATTAATCCTCAAAAATACAACTTGCCTAATAATTGTGCACACAGTGTATGTAAAGCAGTGTTATTTGTGTATTAGGCATGCCTTTTTATTTATTTATTTATTTATTTATTTAACTCTTCACTTGCTGCATAGAACTACTACCCAAAATATTTTTTACTTCCCGCAGACTTCCTTCTCATCGTGAACATTTCTAAAAAACCAAAGGAATCTTTGGATGCATAATTTATCTATTAGAATTATCACACTTTCACATTTTAAATCTCCTGACTTTAGGTACCTAGGTACTGTTAATTGTACTGGATTCTATTTTATCTCATGTTCCTGTTACTGATTTCTTGTCCATTCTTAAATGATCTCTCCTAGTAGGTTTTCTGCCAATAAAATAAACAATATTTTTAATGTAAGTTTTCCCTTTCCCCTATATATACCCATCAAGATAGAAGTAATAAAAATCTAAATTTATATGAATGGTTAAATATACAGTAGATCCCATTTCTGATTTGCAGCTTTATCATTTGGCATGCACACTTTACATTGAGAACAATGAAGGTAACAGCCCTGGTTGGGATGCTAGTCTACTTAAGAGGACACTTGTGCATACATTCACCCATATACAGAGTGCTAATCAATATGCAATGCCTGTCTTTGGCATGTGGGTGAATACTGACACTTCCAGAGAAATTGAATGTGATGCAGAGAGAAAAAACAGATTCCAAACATACAGTGGTTTGATCCTTAAGCTTTGAGGTAGCAATGCTAAACATTTTATAACTGTGATGCGCATATATTCCTAGTATACTTTATTTGTAATCAATTTTTGTTTGCCACATATGATGGCAGAAACTGAACAACAGCTGTTTTCCCTTTTCCTAATGTCAACAGGATCAAAAGTTATTTTTGTTTTAATACATCATTTTTCCCCCTCCTTACCTGCCGCAGATGCACAATGTGATGCCCAGCAGAGGATGCAAATTCCACTCCTGTATAATAATTCCAGTTCATTATTACAGGCTGCATTTGTGCAGCAAAAATATTCTATAAGAATTAATTAAAAGAATAACCAAAAGTTTTGTTTCACTATAGTGTGTTACTAATTATTTAGTTTTTTTTAAATAAATCAAAAGTGAGTTATCAATAATTCTTAAATTTTTACATTTTTCTATAACAAAATCATATTATATATAGCTCTTCAGGTACTTAATTTATAATGCCAGTGGATTGAGGAAGTAGCTGCCAATTTAGAAGTTGATCCAAGATCATGTTGTCTGTTCTGATCTAATTTTGTTTATTATTTATGATTTCTCCACCATCCAGTGGTGGTCACATCAGTGTTTTATATTTTTGCCTTTCATTCTAATAATAGGCAATTTGTTTTGCATACTTTTATCTAGGAGAAGCTTGGGGAATTTGACTGCAAGTTTCATGCACCACCAAAACAGATGGTATGGTAAGTCAAGAATTAGTTATCGAAGAGCACCATTGAAGCATCACTAAACAATTCATATAATCTGTAAAATTAGGACTAGTTATGATAAAACAAGAACTTCATTAAAAACCTCACATTTAATGAGCATTCACAAACTTTCTATTATTACTGTAACTGTTGACAACTGTGAAGTTTAGATTAGATAAACTTTATGAATCCCATGGGGAGATTCAGTTGCATACAGCAGCAGAACCACAAAAAATAGGGATACAGAGTCACAGAACTGCTAATACAACCAATCAATTAATAAATAAATAAAAACCTACTGAGTCCATTGGGTAGAAGCATGAATTGCCTGATAGCAGTGGGCAGGAAAGACCTCTCAGAAGTGCTTCTTAGCATATCGGGATGGAATGAGCCTCTGGCCAAATATGCTCCAAGAGAGCACTTACTGTACTGGAAGGGATAGAGGGGATTTTTCATGATAGCATCGAATTTTGCCGTCACCCTCTTTTTCACAGTGGCTTCCAATGTGTCCAAGGTTCACCCTGTGATGGAGCTTTCCTGATTATAATTGTGGTTCTTTTGAGCTTAGGTTGCTTTCCCAGGAGAATGCACTATAGAACACCACACTGGCTTCTATGGACCGGTAGAACATTTCCAGCAGCTTGCTGCACACATCAAAAGACCTGAGTATCCTTAGCAAGTGCAGTCTGTCCTGGACCTCCTTGCACAGTGTCACAAAAGTGCTATATATGCATTTGCCATGCAAAGGTGTGTTCTAAAGTTAATCACTTTCTATAAATGTAAAAAAATCATGCCCGTACTGTCACTTTATATTGCAGTGTATGGGTATGAGGGAAATTCTTCAAAATTACCAAAAACATCCGTTTTTCAAGCCAAGACAATTGTCGAGTATTGATCTGTGTCTTGCAATTACACACACTTTTTGTATATGAAATTTCTGAACAAAAAAAAATCACCAGCACATACTCTTCCTGAGCAGCAAGCTTTCATGCCCCCAGGGTGTGCTTTTCTCCCAACAGACCAAATCACAGTAAACTTTTTGTGCCTCATGGTTGGTTTGTTTTTAGTTCAGTGTTTACATGAGAGTTTGGGTACATGGAAAATGTGGATCAATAATCAACAACTATCTTGCCTTGAGCAATGGATTTGTTTGGTAAGTTTTTAAGATATCCCTCAGTGCCTGATAACCATCCATTGTGAAGCACCAGAGCAGGGAAGGCATTTTTTAAATTTAATTTATAGAAAGCACTTAACTTTAGAACATAATTTAATGTGGCAAAGGCATATACACCATGTTTGTGAAGAAATGCCTTTGACTTGAAAAATAAGAACTTATCCTTTAAATCAAGTTAGCAATAAATGTTCTTTACCTAGGGAACTTTTTAAAACAGATATCTCAGAAGTTGCCCAAGAGTCTTGTCTGTTGGTTGAATAGAGCTCAATGGTGTATAGGCAAGTGTCTGTTAGGGGGAGTGTTCCAGTAAACAAAAAAAAGGAGTATAAAAGAAAATGACTCCAGTAGGACAGAAAACCAGGAATAAGAGAGCGCAAAAGATACAGAGAGAAGGAGAACATAAAAATGAGGTAGCAAAAAGCTGCATCTTGTTATACTTGAGAGGTATGCAAGTGGGTGACTTTCAAGAGCTGTGTAGGTTGACCCAGGGATCCAGCATTATTTATTAAACATATTTATATTTTTCCTGTCCTGATTATTGTAATCTTCAATAATATGTAAAATGATTTTAATTACACACTACTATAAGTCATGTACTGTTCATGATAGTATACAGTGGGGCAAAAAAGTATTTAGTCAGCCACCAATTGTGCAAGTTCTCCCACTTAAAAAGATGAGAGAGGCCTATAATTTTCTTCATAGGTATACCTCAACTATGAGAGACAAAATGAGAAAAAAAAAATCCAGAAAATCACATTGTCTGATTTTTAAAGAATTTATTTGCAAATTTTGGTGGAAAATAAGTATTTAGTCACCTACAAACAAGCAAGATATCTGGCTCTCACAGACCTGTAACTTCTTCTGTAAGAGGCTTCTCTGTCCTCCACTCGTTACCTGTATTAATGGGACCTGTTTGAACTCGTTGTCAATAAAAAAGACACCTGTTCACAACCTCAAACAGTCACACTCCAAACTCCACAATGGCCAAGACCAAAGAGCTGTCAAAGCACACCAGAAACAAAACTGTAGACCGGCACCAGGCTGGGAAGACTGAATCTGTAATAGGTAAGCAGCTTGGTGTGAAGAAATCAACTGTGGGAGCAATTTTTAGAAAATGGATGACATACAAGACCACTGATAATCTCCCTTGATCTGGGGCTCCACACAAGATCTCACTCTGTGGGGTCAAAATGATCACAAGAATGGTGAGCAAAAATCCCAGAACCACACGAGAGGACCTAGTGAATGACCTGCGGAGAGCTGGGACCAAAGTAACAAAGGCTACTATCAGTAACACACTACGCCACCATGGACTCAAATCCTGCAGTGCCAGACGTGTCCCCCTGCTTAAGCCAGTACATGTGCAGGCCCATCTGAAGTTTGCTAGAGAGCATTTGGATGATCGAGAAGAGAATTGGGAGAATGTCATATGGTCAGATGAAACCAAAATAGAACTTTTTTGTAAAAACTCTACTCGTCGTGTTTGGAGGAGAAAGAATGCTGAGTTGCATCCAAAGAACACCATACTACTGTAAAGCATGGGGGTGGAAACATAGGGACCAGGATGACTGATCCGTGCAAAGGAAAGAATAAATGGGGCCATGTATCGTCAGATTTTGAGTGAAAACTTCCTTCCATCAGCAAGGGCATTGAAGATGAAACGTGGCTGGGTATATCAGCATGACAATGATCCCAAACACACCGCCCAGGTAACGAAGGAGTGGCTTCGTAAGAAGCATTTCAAGGTCCTGGAGTGGCCTAGCCAGTCTCCAGATCGCAACCCAATAGAAAATCTTTGGAGGGAGTTGAAAGTCCGTGTTGCCCAGCGACAGCCCCAAAACATCACTGCTCTAGAGGAGACCTGCATGGAGGAATGGTCCAAAATACCAGCAACAGTGTGTGAAAACCTTGTGAAGACTTACAGAAAATGTTTGACCTCTGTCATTGCCAACAAAGGGTATATAACAAAGTATTGAGATGAACTTTTGTTATTGACCAGATACTTTTTTCCACCATAATTTGCAAATAAATCCTTTACAAATCATACAATGTGATTTTCTGGATTTTTTTTTTCATTTTGTCTCTCATAGTTGAGGTATACCTATGATGAAAATTACAGGCCTCTCTCATCTTTTGAAGTGGGAGAACTTGTACAATTGGTGGCTGACTAAATACTTTTTTGCCCCACTGTATATGGAAATACATCTGTAGATTGTTAACGGTAGTTGCATAATGCCTCTGTAAAGTATTTACTGACTGACAATTTACTGACTTTTAAAGATGTTTCTTACACCATTAGCATGCACAAACATTTGTTCATCTAGTCTACTGAAGTCTGAGTGAAATAGAATAAAATGTATATCAACTATTGTGTATTTTACTTATTTATAGATTTATAGAAGTAATTCTAATTCTGTTAAACAACTTTTGACTGAACTAGAATCCTCTTGTGTCCGGTTGACTTAATGTTTAAACAGGAAAGGGTTGTGAATTCAAACCTCAACTCTGATTATTTTCTCAGCAGATTTTTGAGTTTTGAGATTTTTGATCAGATTATTAGCACATGAATGATGTCAGATTTTTCATTTAGCATTTTTTTAAACTCTCATAACAAACTAAGATTTCACTCTGTACATGTTTCACTCATCATCATTAATGCTGAGTGAATTAAATGTTAATTTTTTTTTTCATTTGTAATGAAATCTGATATACTGACTGGCAAGCAGCTATTGAGCAAAAAATAATATCTTATTTCCTACATTTAGGGTGGCTTTGATTTTGAACAAATCACACACTTAGAAAAATGAGAACACTTAAACTCTGTTAAGTAATCAAACTAAAGTATAGTTTTAAGTATATTATAATGTGGTACTCAAATACACTTTATTTCATGAGCTTTACTAAGTGGCTAAATAATTCATGACATTTTGTGGGCTTGTTCCCAAAAGTGCTTATAGAAGAATGCCTCTGGCTTTGCAGAAGACTGTTGACAAAAAAAAAAACATAAAAAATAAATAAAGGCATTCTTCATGATTTTTGCATGCAGATTATATTTAAAACAGAACCCTGTTTGTGAAATCTGTGTACAACAACTGAATAGAATCTTCTTGCTTTTTACCATGACCTTTCTGTTTATTAACAACTCCCTTAAACTGTCTGTGTCAAAACTGGAAATATTCTGTAAGAAAGTATATAAGTAAAGCACTTTTGGATAGAGTTTAATAAAGAAATTGATATATAAAATAAATTATACTGTTTTTTGCAATTGAGGAGTATTTTCTGTATATAGTAGGTAAACATTTGTTTGAGATTATTATTAAAAATTTACTAGCAGCGGCAATATTTCAAATTGAATGCTTTAATCTGATTTTTTTGTGCCAGCTGCATATATATTAGCTTGAAATGTATTATTCTGCACATTTGTTCTGAATCGGTTTCTATTTCCTTACAAAGTTATTTTAACTGATAATTTTATTTTTTTTTTTCATGCTGTTCACATATTTCTATATGGAATTAAAATCTAGGGCTGATCAATTCAAAAATATAATCACATTTAATTGTTTGATAAAAATTTTTAATCTAAATTAACTGCATATTAATCATATTTACATATTTCTTTCATGCATTATATTTTTATATGAAGCCGAAATTACTCAGTGATTATTTTTAATAATCACTTGCCTAGGCATAATAAATTATTCCAGTTAGTTTATTGAATTAACAGTGAAACACTAATCTGTCAAAAGCTCAGTTTTTTTTTGTTTTTTTTTTAGCCATATCACAGTGCAAATTAGTGTAGCACTTTGATTGGTTTTATCAATAATTCTATCTGTAAAATGATATGAAGATGAAAAATAAGACATTATTTAATTTTTGGTTATTGAATTCAACCAGTTGCTTAAGCAGACCCATTTATTTACACTGGTTTATTTACACCTCACCCTCTTGTTCAATGTCTTGACATCTTTGCATAGACTGCTGCCCCTACAACTTGGACTTGGTAAGCAGCAGAAGATGGTGAATGGTCGGTTCAAGCGACATTCCTTTTTTTTTTTAATTAACTCCTTTCGTTTATTTCCTTTTAAGAGAATGCAATCATGGACCTTCAATCAGACATCTCATTACGGGTTTTTCCTTGTCTTTTGGTACAAACCGGATTCCAAAAAAGTTGGGACACTAAACAAATTGTGAATAAAAACTGAATGCAATGATGTGGAGATGGCAAATGTCAATATTTTATTTGTAATAGAACGTAGATGACAGATCAAACGTTTAATCCGAGTAAATGTATCATTTTAAAGGAAAAATATGTTGATTCAAAATTTCACGGTGTCAACAAATCCCAAAAAAGTTGGGACAAGTAGCAATAAGAGGCTGGAAAAAGTAAATTTGAGCATAACGAAGAGCTGGAAGACCAATAAACACTAATTAGGTCAATTGGCAACATGATTAGGTATAAAAAGAGCTTCTCAGAGTGGCAGTGTCTCTCAGAAGCCAAGATGGGTAGAGGATCACCAATTCCCACAATGTTGCGCAGAAAGATAGTGGAGCAATATCAGAAAGGTGTTACCCAGCGAAAATTGCAAAGACTTTGCATCTATCATCATCAACTGTGCATAACATCATCCGAAGATTCAGAGAATCTGGAACAATCTCTGTCGCGTAAGGGTCAAGGCCGTAAAACCATACTGGATGCCCGTGATCTCCGGCCCTTAAACGACACTGCACCACAAACAGGAATGCTACTGTAAAGGAAATCACAGAATGGGCTCAGGAATACTTCCAGAAACCATTGTCAGTGAACACAATCCACCGTGCCATCCGCCGTTGCCAGCTGAAACTCTACAGTGCAAAGAAGAAGCCATTTCTAAGCAAGATCCACAAGCTCAGGCGTTGTCACTGGGCCAGGGATCATTTAAAATGGAGTGTGGCAAAATGGAAGACTGTTCTGTGGTCAGACGAGTCACGATTCAAAGTTCTTTTTGGAAATCTGGGACGCCATGTCATCCGGACCAAAGAGGACAAGGACAACTCAAGTTGTTATCAACACTCAGTTCAGAAGCCTGCATCTCTGATGGTATGGGGTTGCATGAGTGCGTGTGGCATGGGCAGCTTGCATGTCTGGAAAGGCACCATCAATGCAGAAAAATATATTCAGGTTCTAGAACAACATATGCTCCCATCCAGACGTCATCTCTTTCAGGGAAGACCCTGCATTTTTCAACAAGATAATGCCAGACCACATTCTGCATCAATCACAACATCATGGCTGCGTAGGAAAAGGATCCGGGTACTGAAATGGCCAGTCTGCAGTCCAGATCTTTCACCTATAGAGAACATTTGGCGCATCATAAAGAGGAAGGTGCGACAAAGAAGGCCCAAGACGATTGAACAGTTAGAGGCCTGTATTAGACAAGAATGGGAGAGCATTCCTATTTCTAAACTTGAGAAACTGGTCTCCTTGGTCCCCAGACGTCTGTTGAGTGTTGTAAGAAGAAGGGGAGATGCCACACAGTGGTGAAAATGGCCTTGTCCCAACTTTTTTGGGATTTGTTGACACCATGAAATTCTGAATCAACATATTTTTCCCTTTAAATGATACATTTTCTCAGTTTAAACTTTTGTTCCGTGATTTATGTTGGCACCTCCACATCATTGCATTCAGTTTTTATTCACAATTTGTATAGTGTCCCAACTTTTTTGGAATCCGGTTTGTATTTTGCGGCCGGACCCCCAATTGGC
Source organism: Polypterus senegalus (assembly GCF_016835505.1). NCBI lineage: Eukaryota > Metazoa > Chordata > Cladistia > Polypteriformes > Polypteridae > Polypterus > Polypterus senegalus. Next base: position 38,337,055 of record NC_053159.1, read on the forward strand.
TACTGATTGGAATAGTTCCTGACAGCAGCCTGGAAAGCACAACCCTCGAAGGGCTATGCTGTCAATCACTAACTTCCTCCTCTCAGTTCTGGAATGAAGAAAACTCCCACACATTAAATGTGTGGAAGCCCAGGCAGTGCCAGATTCTTGTGCAATATATTTATGTGACAATACTACAGTGCTGCTGCTAATAGACTTGGGTTTGTTTGACACTGCTTTATTAACAAAGTATGAAGCATGGTCAGATTTAGGGGTTGCATTAAATAATGTAAGTGCAGAAATTAATGGCAGTTTTTAAGCAGTCTTAATAAAAGCATTTTGCATGCAGTAATTTCTAGATTAAGTTGCTTCTTAAAGTAAGTGCTTGACACTTATTAGCTTCATGTGTGTGTTATTGCTATGCTGTAAGCATAGATCAAAAATGGTTCTATTAAAATATATGATTTTAAAATGTAGCTATTACTCTTGTATAATGGTTTTTAAAACTTCTTCCAGGTGTCGCAGACCAAGGAGTCAGCAGCCATCTGTAGTTCTCATGTGGGATAGTCTTCTCTTGGTAGCAGGAAAGAGCAATGAAAGCATTCAGTATCCTTTTTATATCACTGAAGCTGCATCTTTTCCAGATTCCCAAAATGGAGCAACTACTGAGTTGGCAAGGTAGCATCCAACATCAAACACATAACAAAAAAAATTTCTCAGTCCAATAAAGTTAATTTTAAAAATGTTTACTTAAAATGTAAAAAAGAACAAATCACAAAAAATCAATAAAAGGTTATTACACACACAGAATAAAACGTAAAAGCAAACTTTAAAAGTGGTGATTAAAAGGAAGTATCTCTCTCACTCTCTCTCTCTGTCACACACACACACACACACAAATACACACAAATTCACTGGCCACTTTATTAGGTACACCTGTTCAACTGCTTGTTAATGCAAATATCTAATCAGCCAATTCAATGGCCGCAGCTCTTTGCGTTTAGGCATGTAGATATTGTCAAGACATCATGCTGAAGTTCAAGCATCGGAATGGGGAAGAAAGTTGATTTAAGTGACTCTGAACGTGGCATGGTTGTTGATGCCAGACGGGCTCTTCTGAGCATTTTAGAAACTGCTGATCTAATTGGATTTTCATGCAAAACCATCTCTTGGGTTTACAGAGAGTGGTCTGAAATAAGGAAAACACTTAATGAGCACTAGTTCTCTGGGCGAAAGTGCGTGATTGATACCAGAGGCTGGAGGAGAATGGCCAGACTGGTTTGAGCTGGTAGAAAGACAACAGTAACTCAAATAACCACTTGTTACAACCAAGGTATGCAAAAGAGCTTCTCTGAATGCACAACACATCAACCCTTGAAACAGATGGGCTACAGCAGCATGAGCCCATACTTGGTATTACTCGTGTCAACTAAAAACAAGCAACTGAGGTTACAGTTGGACAATGGAATATTGGAAAAATGTTGCCTGATCTGGTAAGTTTTGATTTCTGCTGCAACATTAGAATTTTTGCATCAACAACATGAAAGCATATATCCATCCTGCCTTGTATCTACGTTTCAGGCTGGTTTTGGTTTTCTTGGCACACTTTGGGCACTTTAGTACCAACTGGGCATCAGTTAAATGCCACAGCATACCTGAGTATTGTTGCTGACCATATATATCCCTTTATGACCGCAGTGTTCCTTCTTCTGATGGCCACTCCCAGCAGGATAACGCACCATGCCACAAAGTTCAAATCATCTGAAACTGATTTTTAGAACATGACAGTAAGTTCACTGTACTCAAATGACCTTCACATTCACCAGATTTCAATCCAATAGAGCACCTTTGGGACATGGTGGAACCGAATATTTGCATCATGGATGTGTAGCCAACAAATGTGCAGCAACCGCATGCTGCTATCATGTCAATATGGATCAAAAACCCTGAAGAATGTTTCCAGCACCTTATTGAATTTATGCCATGCAGTTCTGAAGGCAAACAAGGTCCAACCCGGTACTAGTAAGGTGTACCTAATAAAGTGACTGGTGAGTTTGTGTGTGTATACAGTACAGGCCAAAAGTTTGGACACACCTCCTCATTCAATGTGTTTTCTTTATTTTCATGACCATTTACAGCACTCCATCACTCTCCTTCTTGGTCAAATAGCCCTTACACAGCCTGGAGGTGTGTTTGGGGTCATTGTCCTGTTGAAAAATAAATGATCGTCTAACTAACCTGACTTCTGCACAACAAAACTGCTGCTCCCAACCCCATTGATAAAGCAAGAAATTCTACTAAATAACCCTGATAAGGCATGCCTGTGAAGTGAAAACCATTTCAGGTGACTACCTGTTGAAGCTCATCGAGAGAATGCCAAGGGTGTGCAAAGCAGTAATCAGAGCAAAGAGTGGCTATTTTGAAGAAACTAGAATATAAAACATGTTTTCAGTTATTTCACCTTTTTTTGTTAAGTAAATAACTCCACATGTGTTCATTCATAGTTTTGATGCCTTCAGTGAGAATCTACCAATGTAAATGGTCATGAAAATAAAAAAAACACATTGAATGAGGAGGTGTGTCCAAACTTTTGGCCTGTACTGTATGTATGTATATATATATATATATATATAAAATATTGTGGGAAAGGCACCATATAGGCGTCGACCTGACACAGACTGACAATTGTGGCTGAGCTAAAAATAAAAAGATTTTTTCTTTGCGTTCTTCAGCCGTGGGGCACGTCTTACCTGTGTCCCACAGGCCCTACGCAGTCCACAGAACACACACAAAAGAAAATGCCCAAAAACCACACTCTCTCCACTCCACCCAGGCAGCTTCAGCTTCATCCTCCTTCTCCCAACTCTGGTGCCTTGAGTAGTAGCTGCAGGCTCCTTTTATAGCCCACCCAGAAGTGCTCCTGGTGGTAATTGGCCTAATTAGGCTTCACTTCCAGGTGTGGCTGTGTTACAGCCCACATTGGCTCAGGAAGCCATGCAGCTCCCCCAACAGGGATGAGCTCTGGAGTAACACAATTTTAGCTCCGATGCGTCCTGGGGGGGCTGCCACCAAGTGTTCCGGGAAACGTAGTGTGCATCCCATTGCTGCTCCCCTGGATCTAGTGTCAAAGGGGCATCCCAACCGTCTGCCACTAAAGAAATACCACTTGAAAAGTCAGATGAAGTGAACAAAGTATAGATTATTACTGTAAACTTAAAACACTCATTTGAGTATTATAAATGTATTCCATTTGAGTGCAGATCTTATGAAAAATTTAGTTTGGAACAAATAAGTTCACCTGTGATAAAAATGCATGTGAAATTTACTTTTACACATGGGTAATATAGGTGTTGCTGAAAATTTCTCCTTTAATAAATCAAAAGATCGTTTAAAAACTGTATTGTGTTTGTGCAGGTCGTCATTTAAATTGTGATAAATCTGTTTGGTGGTCAGAAACGAGTGTTATCAATAAGCAAAAAGGGTGGAAATCAGGAATGGGACAAATACTTTTTTTACAGCACTGTAGCTGGATAAAACCAGGTAAAAGTGGACTGAAGCAATATTGAAAATCAGTTATTCACGCCAGTTTGCTTCATTTTATACTCATGGAAACAATTATCTATGGAATCAAATAGTGTAGGATGGATGTTTGTGGTACCATTGTACACCCATTGCTGTTCAGATTTCCCACTTTAAAAAGAGAATATCTTAATGTGTAATAGAAAAAGTGTAGTTACATTTTAAAGTTTTATAAATATATAAAATGTTAGTATATTATTATAAAATAATCTTCATAACATAGTTTTAAATTGAAGTTCCTTGACTTTTGGAAATCATTTGAATTTGTATCTCCTATTTCAAAGTGGTCATGAGTAGAAGAACGAGAGAGAGTAGAAAAACAACTAACCTAATTGAAAAATATGATTTTTCTTTGTCTACAGATATTTTTAAAGCAAGAAAACTAATATAAGGTTTGAGTGAAGTGATACTTTGAAATTAAAATTCTAGAATATATTTCTGTGATCTTACTATATTGAGATCTCGTCACTGTTCTTCACCCTTTATTATAACTTTAACTCCAGTGCATATATAACTTAGATGATGAGTTGTATCTTGTACCAGAACTTGATGGGGTACGAATAATCGGTAGCAAGAGTCATGAATTTTTGCATGAAGTTCCAGGTAGGCATGGATAAATAAAGCTAAAGTTTAGTGTTTAATGAATGCTTGCTTTGTCATCCTCTTTTTCTTGAAATCTTTTAATATAATTTCAAATAAGTACTTGTTTCAATTTGTATACAGGTGCCGGTCATAAAATTAGAATATCATGACAAAGTTGATTTATTTCAGTAATTCCATTCAAAAAGTGAAACTTTAAATTAAAAATTAAAAGAAATAAACATTTGAAATACATCAGTCTGAGTGTAATGAATGAATCTAATATACAAGTTTCACTTTTTGAATGGAATTACTGAAATAAATCAACTTTGTCATGATATTCTAATTTTATGACTGGCACCTGTACATAGTGCGCAGTGTTTGACCCTGTGTTATAATGCTTTTTGGGCAGTAACTTATTCTTTATAAAATTTTGATTTACTTTGAAACATCATAACTTAAAATCCAATCTCATTCAAATTTTAATTTTTGTTTCAGCAACCTGTGAGGAGATTTTTAAGATTGCATCTATGGCACCTGGAGCTCTCTTGTTAGAAGCTCATAAGGAATATAAGGTGAACCTGTTCAGCTGCTATTTTTATGTCTTTTCTGTGTTTTTGGTCATCTCATTATTTATACAGTATGTATCTCTTAATATGCAACCATTGATTTTAAACTCTTTCCTTTATATTTATAAACTAGCAAAATACCCGCGCTTCACAGCGGCGAAGTACTGCCCTAAAAGTTTTATTAAGAAGAAAATTAAACCTTTTTAAACTGAGGGCAAATATGCCAATAATAATTTTTTAAGGATCTCTTTGCATACCACATTTTGAGTTCGGCCCTCCGGTTGTAATATGACCAAGCTGTGTGCTGAGCTTACTCTTAAGCATGCAATGTACAGTTGGCCATGTGAAAAGCAATCTTGTCTCAAATCTCACAGCTTGGATTGCTGCTGTAATAATCGGTTTGAGTTTCAAGGTTTGTTTCAATTACGACAGTATTTGTAGGACTTGTGTTGAAGTGACATTCAGCATCTGTCAAGCGTTGTAAGTATACAACCAGTTTCATCGATAACTTCACATCCAGCTTTTGAGAGTTTAAACATTCATAAACATCAAAGTGTCCACTACTGAAATCGTCACTTGTCAATCTAAGATGTTTAAGAGGCATTGGCGGCCTTACCAAATTTCGTGAAGATGAGGCAATGAATAAGAAAGTTCAACATGGCGGACGTTGTTGACCGTTATGACCGTTACGCGTTGAATTTCGAAATGAAACCTGCTTTTTTTGTAAGTAAGCTGTAAGGAATGAGCCTGCCAAATTTCAGCCTTCTACCTACAAGGGAAGTTGGAGAATTAGTGACATTAGAAACTTCAATATGGCGGCCGACAGTGGCATCATACCACTGAAATAAGTACGTACATCGGTTTTGGTTAGCGCAGGGAAGCCACCTACCAAATTTAATGAAGATGGAGCCATAAATAAGAAAGTTCAACATGGCGAACTTTGTCAACCGTTATGACAGCTAAGTGTAGAAACCTGCTTAACTTTTGTAAGTAAGCTGTAAGGAATGAGCCTGCCAAATTTCAGCCTTCTACCTACACGGGAAGTTGGAGAATTAGTGACGTTTGGAAAATTAAATATGGCGGCCGACAATGGCGTCATACCACCGAAAAAAGTACGTACATCAGTTTTGGTTAGCGCAGGGAAGCCACCTACCATAATTTCGTGAAGATGGGGCCAGCCTTCTAACCTACACGGGAAGTTGGAAAATTAGTGACTTTGGAAAGTTAGTGACTTTGGAAAGTTCAATATGTCGGCCGACAGTGGCGTCATACCATCGAAATAAGTCGCGTACATCGGTTTCGGTTAGCGCAGGGAAGCCGCCTACCAAATTTCGTGAAGATGGGGCCATAAATAAGAAAGTTCAACATGGCGGACGTTGTCGACCGTTATGACCGTTACGTGTAGAATTTCGAAATGAAACCTGCTTAACTTTCGTAAGTAAGCTGTAAGGAATAAGCCTGCCAAATTTCAGCCTTCAATCAATCAGTCAGTCAGTGAGGGCTTTGCCTTTTATTAGTATAGATACAAGTTGATTAAGATGTTATATTACTAATGTAATTCATAGAATAAGAGACTAAATACTTCAGTGAGCCTTCTGATTGTAAGTGTGTGTCAAGTGACATCTTTTCACAGTTTCAAGGCTTTGCACTACACTACTTACTTCAGAAGTTAATTCTGTTACCTCTATGCCAACTTCCTCCTCAGCCTCCCAACAGTGCATAATGCCTATCAAGAAAAGGAAATACAATTTTGGCAGGATATATCAGTTTGAGTTTCCAAGTAACATTTATGTATGTTACTGGTTATAGAGAATTTTTAACATAGTCATTGGAATACTAAGAATAAAATGTTTATCCAATATGGTTAAAAACAGACATTTGGCTTTTGAATAGTTGTACACTTATCTCTTCTTGTCTAAGGGATTTCTTGATATAGCTTAATACAACACTTGCATTGTGAGCATTTCAAATGGTCATGTATTTGTCCTGTGCAGGCAGTTATCTAGCCAATCAACTTTCAAAGAGCCTTCTTATGTGCTTCTATCCTGTGCCACTGATTTGTTAATAGGTCTCAGCTGTTTGTCCAATGCTGGCACGGTTTGGGGTTACTAAATTGGAACAGAAATGCCGCTGCAGAAATGATTAATTTATATCCTCAGACATATCTTTAGTCAGAAAATCCAAGTTAATAATTCTGTTGTTCAAAACTGTTTTTATATTTTCAACATGCACCCTTGAAATATGCATTTATACATGAATGTTTTTTCTTGAAGTCTGCTGTAAATCTGTTCCTTTCCTCAGACATATTTTAATTTCTGCTGTTTTTCAGGTTATTTCCTGGTATGGGAAATTGTAAAGCATTCTCTTTGTGTGGCTTAATTTTATAAACTCTGTTTGTTTGGTATAAGCATTGCAACCTGTTGTGTTGTAATATTAATACACTATGTAACTACACTAAACAGATGAATGAAAGGGCAGTGCCTGGCCTTCACTTATGCATATGATCCAAGAGTGTTTTATAAAAAGTTAAGAGGCTATGGTTACATAGTTAAAAATAGTGAAAGTCGAGAAAAAAGAATATTTGAAAGCTTATTCCAACACTTAGGACAATAAGAATGATATTCAAAGTGCATTTTTTGGTAACAACATAGGTACATTTTGCAGCTTACAGCACTGTAACTTAACATGTACATAAGTGTTAATGATAAAATACTGCTTTTCAAATAATAAAAGATTAATTTTTGTTTGTAATTCAGAAAGAAAGTCAAAAGGCAGATGAGTATCTGCGAGAAATCAAAGACCAGAATCTTCTTCCTACTGCTGTTGAGCAGTGTATTGAAGCAGCAGGATTTGAATATGAACCAGAGACTCAAAAGATGCTTCTCCGAGTGAGTATGCAATTGAAAATTTAAAAATCAAGCATCAAAGCAGGAATCTGTGAAATTGAGGAATACAAATTGTCAAACCTGTAATGAGCCTTTAATCTTTTTCTGTTTTTATATTTTTTTATTGGATGGTAATAATAGAGTCCATTATAGAGAAATCTTATTGTGCCATTGTAACCTTTCTAGGATTTTTTTTTCTTTTGAAAGTATCTATGAAAACACATATGCCATATTTGTGTAGATGTATTCACATATCTAATGAGACTCTATAATTTTATTTATTTTGTAGTTGTAGGCTCACAATGAAAATGCAAATGTTTCATACTCCATATTTTTTGTTTTAAAACAGGCAGCATCATTTGGAAAATCTTTCCTCAGTAACTTTTCCCCAGAGAGGTTTGTAACCATGTGTCGTGAACTGAGAGTCCTAAATGCAGTTCGAGACTATACTGTTGGAATGCCTCTCACTTATGTTCAGTATCCTTTATTCCAGCTATATTTTAAAGATCTTAATGTGTCAATAATTGGGCCAAACTGGTATTTTGCCAGTAAATCAAGGATGTTTTGGTTCATATATAATTGTTTCCAGCACTGACAGATCAGTCTAATGCTGTGTATTTCATAAATGAAACTTCTTAGCTAAACATTGCATCACATACACTTACTGTTAATTCTTTCATCATAGGAAAGCTTAACAGGACACATCAGAAATTTGTTTCTTTACATTGTGTTTAAAAAACCTTATTGTGTGTTTTACTTGTCTAGAATTAACTGCCTGGCCATTCAAAGTATAAAAAATAAGGCTTTGATTGTCCTAAAACAATGGATGATCAATCAGTAGTGTCAGAATCTCCACACACACAGTATTTCTCTCACTTTGTCTTATTTCTACAACTTGACATCTCTTCAGTTTTATAAACTCTTGTATGTTGTGGCATTTCAAAGCTTACAAACAGTGCTATGTACAAGTTTCTTAAAATCACTTTTAAGGACAAGTTTTTCCTTACAAAGCCATAGTACTATTAATCAGACTCTTCTGGCAAATCCTGACTTTCATTAACAGTTAGTAACCTAGAACTACTATTGATTGCTTACTGTTCTAGAGCAGTGCCCACGCAGTTTATCCCTCCTGCTATCTGTTGGCCTGTGGGACACAGTCTTATGTTTAATATAAAGTAGTATGTTCTAGTAGCCAAGGCTCCAATGCTGTAGTAGTAGAAAATCCAACTAAACAGTTGTACTGTTCCCCTGTGAGTACCTTTGTATGATATTCAAAAATACATAGTAAAAAGCAAATTTTTGTTGCATGTTTAAATATTTATGTTATGCAGTGCTTATCACTTCAAATATAGAGCATTTGTTGTGATAATTAGTGCTGATTCCTATTTCCACTTTCTGTTTACTCAATGTGATTCTTTCTCTTCCAGTTTTCATCCTGTTGACACCACTTCTTCTTACTGCCTTTTGGCAAATACTAAACTTTGTGTAATAACTAAGTTTCCAGAGATAAATCTTATCTCAATATGCAGTACTCTGTGTAGCCCAGATTTGCCATTATCTTCTTGTGGTTTCTTTCCTGAAAAACCTAATTTCATATAAGAATCTATAGTAATAAAAGGCAAAGCCCTCACTGACTGACTGACTCACTCATCACTAATTCTCCAACTTCCCGTGTAGGTAGAAGGCTGAAATTTGGCAGGCTCATTCCTAACAGGTTACTTACAAAAATTAAGCAGGTTTCATTTCAAAATTCTACGCGTAACGGTCATAATTGAATCCTACTTACATACATATATACATCTATAGCCTGCAGCTCGGTCGCCATGTGAGGCGGCGTTGCGTCCCCCATCACCACACCTCCCACGTAGTTGGCTGCCTGCCCATATAAGGCCGTCCGTTGCTCTGGTCTCTTCAATCCCTTCTTTGCTTCGCCACGGTATTCACGTCTCCCTGCTGATAACTGCAGCCTTTTTATTTAATCTACGGCTTTTCCACTGTTTTATTGTTCGTTTATTACAATGCAAAGTTATCTATGAAGGCGGTCGTATGCTTACAACGCTTGACAGATGCAGAATGTCACTTCAACACAAGTCCTGCAAATACTAACGTAATTGGAACAAACCATGAAACTCAAACCGATTATGACAGCAGCAATCCAAGCTCTGAGAAAACAGTAAAAAGGAGGCGTGTCAGACGTCGTGGTACATTTTCTGATGCAGCTAGATGGATATAACTTTGTGACGCTGCCGCCAAGTACTCTCAGAAAAATCCACAAGTTAATAGACACTCTGTCGCTAAATACTCGCAGGCAAATCCACAAGTTCATAGAAACGCTGTCGCTAAATACTTGCAAAAAATCCACAAGTTAATAGACTTGCTGTCGCTAAATACTCGCAGGCAAATCCACATCTTAATAGAGACACTGTCGCTAAATACTCACAGGCAAATCCACAAGTTAATACCGGGAATGCCTGTTAAACATCTTAGATTCACGAGTAGTGGGTAGTGAACACTTTGATGAATGAAACCTGTTATCTTTACAACGGTTGACAAACACGGAATGTAACCTGAACACAACACGTCCTCCAAATATGAACCTGATTGAAAGAAATAATGATAATGAAATCCTTGATGACAGCAACATATAACAGTGACAAAACAATTACATTGACAATCATGTTACATGATTTTTAAAATGCTTCCTTTTCTTTTTCATAACTTTTTAACACACTACTTCTCCGCTGCAAAGCGCGGGTATTTTGCTAGTATTTCAAATAATCTTAATTTCTAATAAAACAATTAGATTTGTATAAATGCATAGAATTATCTTTAACTTGTAATATTTTCTAAAATATCAACTGAGCAAAAAATGTTTGTGTATTTGAGCATTCATTTTAGTTATATTACTTTACAAAGATCCTTAACTTATTTTCAGGTTCAGACAATTAACAGTCCAGGTTCTAATAGATCGGTATGTATATATAGAAGTATACATAGAAGTAATCTGTAGTAAAATGTGTTGATAATAAAAAATATATTCCTGCATTATTGTAAATATTTAGTGACAGGTTTTATTTAGGAAAAGTCAAGACTTTTATTCAACTGTGCAATATGAAATGAGGTATTCATGCAGAAGGGTATCTGACAGCTGCAGATTAGACTACCAATAAAATCCTCTTTCACACTGCATGTAACCCAAAGGTGTGAAGGTTCATAAATTTTGGTTAAATGTATTATCTTCAAGAGACGTGAAGTATTGGTTACTCAAATTTTTGATGAGACAGTTTTTATTTGCCTTAAATATCTGTCATATTAATTTTTTTTTACAAATGCTACTAATCTTGCAGCCTATATTATGTTTACAGTAAGTTGTTGAAATTAATGATATGCTGTTTTGATGTGGTCCATATTACAGGTGTAGTAGGTGAACCAAAACCTTGAAACACTACTTCTGGAACTGTGTCTGGAGCTAATAGATTTTTGCATTTCTGCCATGTAATCTGTGAAATGAAAAAATACAGTGTATTAATTATTACATATTTTTACTTATGAAGATGAAGTCTTTTATGAATCAAACAATACAAAGTTATGTGCATTTCAGTTGGGTTCCTTTTGAACACAATGCAAATAGGTGAAATATTGCTCATTATGTATTTATTTTTTATGGTAAAGACAATATTCCTCAACACTTAATCTCACAGGTGAACTTTGGGAAGGGTATCTGTGTATCACTGTTACCATGACTGCTGTATTTTGCTGTTAGATGCAGCTGTTAAATATTGAGAAAAATTGATTATGCTGAATAAAATTAACAGGTTACATTTTAAGATTACTGACATTTTGTTTTAGGCATTTTATTATAGCACATTATTCAGAATGATTAAGATAATATAGAACAAAACTGTGAATGGATAATCTTATGTTGATTATAACTTTAATTGCTGAAGCATTTAAATGAAGCTAGAAACAGGTCATATTTACTTGGTCTGTATTGTCTTTCCATTTACTCATAATGATTCATTATTCATGATGCTGGTTTGTCAATGTAAGTGGTGGTAATTTAATATTTTTCCACATAATGCATCATAACATACTCGTGGTGGAAAGTAAAAAATTATATTTAGTTTTCTTACTGTATTTGTGTAGGTAATATAGGAAGTAATATTTATTTTTTAAAAGTATTTTCAAATTAAAATACAGTACTTTATTTCTTATTTTGTGTGTGTGTGCGCTATATATTTATATATATTTATATAAGTGCTGGGCAGCGATTAAAATTATTAATCATGTATTTGTTGATTATTTATTGAGTATTTATTCATGTTTGAGATTTAGTTACATTTACTCATCTTTAAAATAGTTTAGTCTACTGATAATGAAGATAGAATTTTAATTATTTGTTGCATTAATATTAGTGATATTTAACATATGAGTATCTCTGCCTTTGACCATTTTTAAAAGACTGAATGATTGGCAGCTCATCTTACAGAGCCGTTATCACATCTGCTAAAATCAGATTTAATACTTTGATAAAAGAAAAGGACTCCATCAAGGTCTATGTGCTCAGATTTACACTGTCAATAGGACGGTAATTTATTTTTTTGGTTGGGGATTCCAGGAATGTACCCAGCCTTGGCCCAACCCGCACACAGTCACAGACAGACATAAATCAAACAGATGTGTGAAATATAATGTCCTTATCACAGTTTCAGTTCGGCTGAAACGGATGAAATGGTATGGAGTAAAGATGACAATGATGATCCTGGGAACAGCTTCTGTAATAAGTGAATTAAACAGTCCTGCCAGTAGTTCTGAGCAGCAAGGGGTGAGATTTGTGGGAGCTGTCCCTCTGAAGACACACAACGACTAATCCACCACTATTCACACGACAGGACAGTTTATTCATCCTTGCGAGAAATGATCCAGGTTATAAATGACTTCACAGTGGTTTCATTGGATGGGACACATGGGTTACACAGAAACACAGCTCTCTCTCTCTCTCTCTCTCTCTCTCTCTCTCTCTCTCTCTCTCTCTCTCTCTCTCTCTCTCTCTCTCTCTCTCTCTCTCTCTCTCTCTCTCTCTCTCTCTCTCCTCTCTCTCTCTCTCTCTCTCTCTCTCTCTCTCTCTCTCTCTCTCTCTCTCTCTCTCTCTCTCTCTCTCTCTCTCTCTCTCTCTCTCTCTCTCGTTGGCCCTGCATGTCCCCAGTAGCCCTTGTGCCCATTTCAGATATTCAGCAATCACCTTTATCAGACATGAGCTACGTGAGATTTTTTCATGGATGTTTTTGATATTGTTTGCTGTTTTCCAGAGTCTGTCACTATTCTGTCCCATTCAATCAGAAAGTTGATATGTCCTTTCTTCTTGACAACATGAGATTTAAAAATTTTCTTGGCCAATAAAACAAACTATGCGGGATAAGTAACATGAAAAGAAAAATCATTTTGGTTGGATTATACCTTTACAGCAATGAAAATATATCTGTGACATTTTCTACCACCTGTTGTGTCTTGAGTTTGTGATGTGTACAAAATATATTGGTAGGATGAATCTACCTTCTGCACAAAATGCTTTCTCATTACAATTACAACTTGATAAATATCTGCTGACATTTTATGTCAAGGCAATCCTTGAGTATAACTTGTGTCTTCTGTCTTAGGCTGGTGTTTCGTAGATTATACCCTCTTGCCATTGAAATCTGTAAGCATTTGAAGATTCGTGAATTCCAGGGTGTGAGTCATGTGCTAAAACACTGGGCTTGCTTTAAGGTGAGTTCTGTGTGATACAGAATATTACAAAAGAAAGAAAAATGGTAATTTGCTTAACTATTCTTAAGCTAAAACAGCAGTGTACTAATTTGTAAAAAATGTTGATAAGTAATTGGCTCATATTAAGTTTTACACAGTGTTCATGCTGAATAAACAAGTAAGTTCATTTTGGTTACAGACTGAACCTCTTTTGAACAAGAAGCAAATGATGCCCTCTTTTTAGTTAATATTGCATAAAAAGAATGTCTACCTGCAGTGTAGTGACAAAAAAATGCTCATCATAAAAATAGAAAGATTTAGTTCAGCAAAATCTGAGTGATCTCATTTAATACTGTGTTACTTTGGAATATAGGCATCACATAGAAATGAACAACTATATAAAGTATAAAACAAAATATTAATAATAGAAAATCTTAGGTATTACAACTGACTAAACCAGGGGTCTCCAGCTCCAGTCCTGGAGAGCTACTGTGGCTGCAAGTTTACATTTTAACTCTTTTCTTAATTAGTGACCAGTTTTTCTGCTAATTAACTATTTCCCTTTATTTTAATCGTCTTTTCTTGAGACTCTGACTGCTGAATTGATTATTTTTTTTCCTTAAACAGCACCTAAAGATAAATTTGATGTGAAGTGAGTCAACATATGACCGACTAAGTTTGGGACCTCATACTCTAACCAACTTCACTTCATTCAGTTTCTTAATTTGAAGTCAGTTCTCGTTGCTAATTAAACCTGTTTTTTAATTCCAAAGCGCTCATTCTGCCATGATAGACATTTCCAAAACCATTGATTTTTGTTTTTTAAGAGCGCTGTCAAAATGTTTTGTGGACCTGAGCAGATCAACATTACTGAGACCTTCACCTTTCTTTATTTTCAGTTATTGTGTGATGGACGCAGGTTGTTGTTTATGTGTTGGTTCATTTTTGTCTTAATATTGTTTGGTTGCTAATTATGGAAAAAAAGAAATAATTAAGGGGCCCGAGTCTTAAGTTGTGAATCAATTAAAATTAAGGCAAAGAGTTAAAAGAGTCTACGTGACCATCAACATCAGGTCCTTCCATGAAAATATGATGATTTATGTTAGGTAGAATGCCCAGAGGGGACTGGGCGGTCTCTTGGTCTGGAACCCCTATAGATTTTATTTTTTTCTCCAGCTTTTGGAGTTTTTTTTTGTTTTTCTGTCCACCCTGGCCATCGGACCTTACTCTTATTCTATGTTAATTAATGTTGACTTATGTTTATTTTTTATTGTGTCTTCTATTTTTCTATTCATTTTGTAAAGCACTTTGAGCTACATTTTTTTGTATGAATATGTGCTATATAAATAAATGTTGATTGATTGATTAATTAGCAGCAAAATCTGGTCACTTATTATGAAAAGGGTTAGAATGAAAACCTGCAGCCACAGTACCTCTTTAGGACTGGAGTTGAAGACCCCGGTCAAAACCATAGGTGGCCTCCCAAGGCCCTATTAGCCCCAGTGGCTCTTTGTTGTCATTCCAACCTATTCCCTAATTGGAAACCAGCTGTTGTGGTTAATGAAAAATACTGTTTAATCAGATATTAATCCTTCTGTTTTTGTTATTTTGTTAGTTTGTAATTTGTATTTTTTTGATAGAATAGTGTATCTTAATATCTTATGTTATGATTTTTTACCCAAGATCCTGTGCCAACAAAATTGTTTCTGTGGCTGGAAAATAGAACTGAATTAACTTTTTAGAAGACAGACTGGAAACTCTTGTTTCCTCCAAAGCCAGAATTGTAGATGGCGCTTGATAAAATCGCACAAGTTTTTCTTTCTAATATTATAGAGTAATATAAAGATTTTACATCACTAGCTAAAGCTTCCCCATCCACGGATTATTTCCACTTTGCATCAGATGCTTGCTGGGAATGGCCCCCATTTCTCCTAAACCTTGCCCTGAATAAGGGGTTTGGAAGGATGGATGGATGGATGCATGCCTATCTGCTCTGGTCACTTGATTACATATTCTTGTCCTCTCACTGAAGCACCCACGTCCATTACCAATCTAATGACAGTAGACAATCTTTGAAGCATAAATAAATAAGCTTCCATATAATGAAAAATAAATGTGATCGATAGAGTTCCTTTTTCTGTTTTTATTTTCTGGTTGCCGGGGAAGGCGACAAACTTACCATAGTAAAGTGCACAGTCGGTCTCCTTCTAAAAAGGTTGAATCTCACAACAGTGATTTGCTTTTTGCTTTTTTACTTTCTTAAAAAAACATAGATACACTAGTTTGCACTATGTGTTGTCACAGCACAGTAAACTTTAGGGTGCCAGCCGGGCAATCCTGTTTAATGAAAGGAAAACAAATGTATCATGGCATGCCACAGTAGAAAGAAACGTTGGGCAATCCATCCTCTTTAACAAAAAAAGCACCTGCTACATTTGCTCAGGCATCAATAGCTACTTCCACTTCCAAGAATGAGGTTCCTGGCCGAAGGGACATAGTCTTCTCTGGGCCCCTGGAGCATCGGTCTTCTTGGTGGTTCTTCTCGGTATTGCAAATGGAAAAGTGAGAATAGTGTGTGATGGTGCCTCCTCTTGGTCGGGGGTTCAATTGCTTACCCTTGTTAAGCATTGAAGATGATCCCCAGGTGCACAAGAGTGATAATATTTTTGGCTTGAAAAATGTATGTATTTGGTAAGTTTTAAGGCTTATTCTTTATTGCATTTTATTTGTATCCTGTGAGTTTCAATAGCGAATAACATTAAATATTTAGGACGTTTACCAAAATAGCATTCAGTTTCTTTGTCACTGGATGTTATCTCTAAAATATAGTTGATATTTTAGAATACATGGAGTCCTTGACATCAGTTTGTTTAGCATTTTGTATTTGATCTTGACAGAGTACTCTGTTGAACAGAAAATAGTCATGTTTTGTATCCTGATTCAATGTTGTTATTAGAATCAAAATTATGTTTGGCATTTTTTTCTTTTTTTAAGCTTCTTTCCAATTAAACAAGTGAAGTGTTTAATATATAATGACAACTATAAATTGATTTCATCCATCTTGGTTTATAACACTGTTGAAGGCTTATGTAGTGTGATGATGTTTTAATATGTGTAGCTGTGATTTTTAGTCTCATTATGAGTACAAATTATTTTCACACAGATAAATTCCATTTCACAAGTTCAGATTTTCTTCTTATAAAGGCAAGTACTTTTAGAGAAGTTTAAAATGCCTGTTGCAAGTACCAGTCTCTCATAAGGAGAAATACTTTTTCTACTGGTATCAGTAAATAATATAAGTTTAGATATTGTTGACATTATTGTCTTTGACTTTGCTTGTTTTTTTTCCTTTGCATTTTGTAATCCATAAATTATGCAGGGTATTTATTTCCAAGCTCCTTTACATTTTATAGTATTATACCATTAGCAAGCTTTACTTTTTATTTATGTCAGCAGACACAAGCAAAGTGTAGATGCATATTGTAACATACAAGGGGATATATGCCTCTGGAAGAAGACATATTTAAACTGTTAATTTTAAATTTGATTTATTTCAGGTTCAGCAGAAGGAACCTGATGAGGACATTGCTCATGCCATCAACCAGAAACTTGGGGATACAGCAGGAATTTCATATTCAGAGATTGCCGCCAAGGCTTATGAATGTGGACGCCCTGAACTTGCCATCATGGTACTCAAAACAGAATAAGATTTAAATAAATTAACACATTTAATTGATACCTTTGACTGAGAGCAAATGAAAAAATTATTTTCTTAAACCTTTGAAATCATTTGAATAAGGATTAATCATTGTAGACTTCTCTTCAAATGCTAGTCCTCTTTCTTAGGATATAAATTTCTGTGTATACCATTGCACAATAAATCTTTTCTTCTTAATCAAGGATGTACATTCTGTATTTACTGAGCTGATTGAACAAACGAAATAAGCCTTGTATGAATAAGTGAACATATTTATATATAAATTGCCCTGCAGTTAGGAGACCTGGGTCCTGCGTGGAATTTGCATGTTCTCCCTGTGTTTGCGTGGGTTTCCTCCGGGTGCTCCGGTTTCCTCCCACAGTCCAAAGACATGCAGGTTTGGTGCATTAGCGATTCTAAATTGTCACTAGTGTGTGCTTAGTGTGTGCTTGGTGTGTGGGTTTGTGTGTGTGTGCGCCCTGCCCAGGGTTTGTTTCCTGCCCTTGGCTGGGATTGGCTCCAGCAGACCCCTGTGACCCTGTAGTTAGGATATAGTGGGTTGGATAATGGATAGATGTTCCCTGTGATATATTGACAGCCTGTCTGGGGATTGAACTTGTTTTCATTCTGTGCTGGTTTTGTAGCATTAATTAAAATAAAATGCATTTTAGTCATTTTTATTTTGTGCACAATTTACGTTTTTTGTAAGAATGAAACTGGATAATAGTAAATGCAACATATGTTTAATAACATCATTGCATCTTTTATCATTGGAATTTGATATTCAGATTATTTAATCTTTTGTATTTATGTCCTGTTCACTTCTAATAATATTTAATATGTTGTCATTTCTTCACAGCTTCTTGATTTTGAGCCACAATCTGGGGAACAGGTTCCTTTGTTACTGAAAATGAAGAGAGGTCAGCTGGCTTTGAACAAAGCTATTGAAAGTGGAGACACTGACCTTGGTAAGAGTAATTTAAAAAATAATTTATTTTTAGCTGTATTTTTAGAGGAAGATTATTAATATATAGCTATTACTTTACTAGATCTTTAAATTGCACAAATATTGACTTTATTGTGCATGTTTTCTCCTAATTATATAAAACATGCATTACAGCACATTGCTTGCCTTTGTTTTATTTGGATTATAAGTGGATTTATGTTGCACAAAATTCAGAAGTCACGTAACACACAGTTCTTGTTTAAATATCAAGTCTCCATAATCTTGCACATTGTGCAGTGGGTGGCTTATGTAATTAGTGTTGTGAAGCGTCGTAGCACTAAAATTGCATCACCTATTAAAAATCTGGAAAAATGTGAAAAAACAAAAAAGCCAATAAAATAAAAAGTTGTTACATACATTCTGACAGAGTATACTTCCTAATAAACAGGTTGCAAGTGCATCCATTGGACATTTTCTGTGTAACTGACAAATTACAGGATTTATAAAAAAAATGTATAAAAACAGTAACCTTATGTATTTTATTATTGGTTCACCATTAGTAAATAATTGGGGCAAGAGTCATCAAAACCTCATTAGGTTTTATATGAGTAATGAATAATGTGCTTGCAAAACTCATTTGTAGGTTAACTAATATATTTAAGACAAATATTTCTTTTTTTATATATTTTTATTGATTTTAATTTGAAGCAAATAGCTTTCCATATAATGAAACCAAGCTTAACAAACCAAAATTCAACCCTCACCTAAGAAGAAGAGAGGAGAAACGTCAACCAGAGCAAATCTTTAAAAGAGGTGGGGTGGGATTCTTCCAAATGAGCAAGATAAGTCTATGTGCTAGTATGGAGGTAAAGACAATCAGTTTGTTTGTCCTTCTCTACTTTAAGCCCATCTGGGAGTACACCAAACACAGCTATTCATGGGCTAGGAGTGATTGTAATACCAAAGCTGTCCAATAGGCATTCAAAGATTTTTGTCCAAAATTATGTTAATTTGGCGCACACCCAAAACATGTGGTCTTGTGAGGATAGCGCTAGATTACAATGTTCACAGATTGAATCTTTCCCTTGATACATTTTGGACAATTTTAAACAAGATAAATGTGTTCGATAAAAGATTTTAAGTTGAATGATTGAGTGCTTTGCTGGTATGGATCTACAGTATATTCTATCCTTTTCTGAAATATTAAGTAAAAGGTGTTTGCCCCACCATATCCTGGGATTTTTGAAAGGAAGGGACTTTAAATGTATTTATATATTGTAGAGATGCTATCTTAGTTTACAAGACTGATCAGTATTTCTTCTGCAATAGAAATAGGTCAGAGTTAAGGAAAATTGGGCTGGTTCCATTCAGCAAAGTTTCTAATTTGAAAGTAGTGGAAAAATTGTGTTTATGAGAAGTTAAATTTGAACATTAATTGTTTGTAGGATATAAAGACATTATCTATGTACAAATCTCTTAAGTGTTTTAACTCCGGACATTTTCTAAACATTAAATACTGTGTATGTTTTAGGGGAGAAAAAGGTGGTTCTCATGTAAAGGTGCAAAAGATAAAAGTTTCTCTATCTTCTCTGTCGTACATTAGTTCCATTTTATGAGTGAATAAAGGGCAATTGGATTATTAGTGTATTGATGATAATTTGTATTTACTTGGATACCAAGCAGGGAATATAAAGAAGGAAGGTAAATTTTAATTCCATTGCAGGGCCAGGATTGTGTATTTGTATTGATTTGTGTCGATGTCCCGGTCTTTCTGGCCTATATATTTGCCACCCAGTAATCAAATTGAAAGTTAGGTAGTGTCAATTTTTGGGGTAGAAATAATAAATAAGAAATAGCATTGCACTCTTTCTGCCCCTCCTCCCAATAAACCTAGGATATGATCTTAAATATTCCCAATACAATAAACCTAGAGAATGATTTTAACAGTTCCCATGGAGACCAAGATAACGTATGATAGTACTTTCCCAATACAATAAACCAAGAGTATGATGTGAATAAAAGGAAAACGCACACACACACTGTAAGTAGCTGGTTACTTTGTGGTTGCCAAAATGTACATATATTCAATGGATAAAATTTCAATATAATATTTGAAGTTTAACAAAAAAAAGTGTCCAAAAAGGAAATGAAATGTATAGTTAATGGCAAATGTTTCATTACAAATTGACCAAGTTGCAAGCAGAATCTTCTTTGCCTTGCCCAGGACAGAATATGACTCATGACCATGTTTCAAAAGGGTATCGGGATCAGTCTTCTTAGCTCATTTTCTGCTTTATGCAGTGAGCTAAAAATGTAAAACTGACTTTCAATAACCACTTTCAATTTGGCAGGAAACAAGAGCTTTATCTGATTTCGACTTTGTATAGGCAATGCTTAATTCTGTAGAATGTGGCGTGTTTACCAGCTGTTGAATGGGAGAAATCTAGGCAAATTTAAATGCAGTTATTTTCAGTCTGAGAAGAGACATCAAGTTTTCTTTAGCCTGTAGTTTGTTGAAACAGAGAATCAGGCTTCTTGGTTTTGAGGCATTCTATCCACAATATACGGTAGGCTACTGAGATCTCGGTGTCCGATTTGAAGTCCTCCCCAGTGATTTTAGAAAATAGTTCAGCTATGAATTTTACTTGGTTTGGACTTTTCTTGGTTTTCAGGCAGATCTTTGATTTTGATGTTGTTCCTTTATCTTTATGCGTAGCCAGTTTGTCACAGAGCCCTTGTCATTCTGATTTTGCAGACTTTCATCAGCAGCAGATATAGATTGTTTAACTAGGGATTTTAAATATTTTTGCTTAACATCTAAAAGTTTAATATTAATGATAATAATGATACATTTTATTTATATGGCACCATTTCCATGCTCAAAGCACTTCACAGAATTTCAAAATGAACAACTGGAGAAAAAGTAGAAAAACTTTCAAATTCACTACATTGGCCACAAAATAATATCAGTATAAAACACTAAATAAAGATAAATACAGAAAACACAAAGTTTTGATTTTGTATAGCAGGGAATAAATCAGAATAAACAGAAAAATTAGAGAGGTAAACTGAAAGTGTCAGAATGTGAAGGTTAGTTAAATTCCTTCCTGATCAAATGAGTTTTAAGTTGTTTTTTAAAAGAAGGAATTGAGTCAGCTGATGTAATTAATTTATATCCAAAATATCTTTATTTTGCCAAAAATTAAAGCCAGAAGAAATGAACAAGATATAAATAAACATATTGCCATTTAAAAGACATAGAATCTTTGAAAATATGTGTATACTATATAGACTATACACTAAAAAAGGAAACAAGCTTGACAATAAAAAAATAATATTCAAAGAACTATTTTTTCCCAATTTCCCCATTGAACAAAAGCAAGTAAGCCTAATCAAACTTTAATATTGCCTTTCAAAGTATCTGTATGAAGATGAAAAAAAATTTACAAGGACAAACCAAAAAAAATGTCCATCTCCATTGACTGAATCCTTTGCTCAGCAGGGGTTATTAAACCAAGCCCTACAATACTTACAGCCTAATAAAGAAAGCTTTCACACTTGTCACACTACTTGCTTTTCAAAATCCTGTTTCTACAGAAATCAGTATTGGTGGACTGTTTTGTAATAAGGTATTATAAGGAAAAACATTATTATTTGTATGAAACAAAACATCTTCCATACCATTGCTTTCTAATCTTTAACATACACAGCATTTCCGCATACATGGATCAAAAAATGTAAATATAATGCTTATAATTACCTACTAATAACTTTATTTATACTAAAAGTTTTCTCCTAATTTTTTAAAAGCTCTGTGATGCCCTAAGTATGTGCATATTTGCTTAATGGTTAATCCGGGGTGACTTTTTTTCATTATCTTATGTGTTTAAAGTAGAACAACCAGTCTCTGGTACTCTGTTTTTATCGGCTTCTTCAATAATTGCAGTGGTGGTGGAATCGTCTCCTTTCAAAGTCCAAAGACATGATCTTGTATAAAAGGAGTTTTCAGGTTGGGGGAGGATTGGAGTCTGGGGAGTGGGGTTATGTGTTGTGAAAAGTGCTGGTATGCATACATTTACTGCCGGTACTCTTAAGGCAAAAAAGGAAAAATAGGTATGCCATCTTACTTATGGCAATGATTACCTTAGACTGTGGAGTTAATCTTTATGCTGCATTCATGCATAAATCACAACAAAAATTATTTTCTGTTGGCAGCACTCTGTCCGGACAACGTCATCATTTTCATTTGTTTATATTACTTTATTTTCCTAGTTTTTCATATCTCTGAATTATTGTGAGTAGCCAGTTGTTTAATGTTTTTAAAATGCATACATGAGCTTCCTGCAGAATGTGTGTCTGCTGATGCACATAACCACACATGATTTTAAACTGGCTGTTTTAAAAATCAATAGTTTTTAGTTTGGACAAGAATAAAAACATAATATTGTGTCATGTTGTGCCGTATACAAAATAAAATAACACAACATATAAATTTTAACAACAAAAGTAGCCAAAGTCTTACTGCCATCTGATTGTGCTGTGTGTTATTATTATTATAGCATGCATTTTCTGCTGTGTTTATATAAATTCAATCATTGAAACAACAAAACATCAGTTTTAGGACATGTAAGCTATATGCTAATTAATTGTATGTGAACATTCCAATTTAGCTATATCAAGTTGAAGCCTGAGTGGATAAAGAATGCTTGTTTTTTATCTAGCCACCTCTTTGTTTTGTTTGTCTTATGGATGTAACTATTAGCATTGGTCGTTGTCTTTGTTTTCTTTTTCCATCTCCACAGTTAAACTGGCATATGTAGCATTGTATCAGAACTTTTGCAGGAAGTAACAAAGGTGGTTTCCTGTTGTGCTAAATCACAGTAAAAATGATTCAGGAAATTTCTATTGATTGACATATTTCTACCGGTGTACTGTACTCTAGTGCTCTTGTCACCATTTTTAAGCAGGTATAATTGATACGGTTTTATCATTTGTGTTTGCTATTTGGATGAAAATGGAGATTAATACTAGCAATCGTCATCTGTAAAACTTACTTGTATATTGGCCAGTTAATTATGGTTTGAACATTGGCATTGTCCATGTTTAACCCTTAATTAGAGATTTAAAAAACACCAAAAATAAAATGTGGTAATATTGAAATGTAAATTTCATTATTTCTTAATTGTGTTTGAAAATTTAATACATTAGTAGTGTATTCAGAAATTATATTAGTAAATTATTTATATAAACCAAAATGTTAGGGAAAGGTGTCATTAACGGCATCATCCGGTGAAATGAGCAGGAGCCATCTTCCCATTCACCCTTATTGATTCTTATTAGGTCATAAACACTGCTGAGGTCCAGTTTCATAAAACATGGCATTATAGATCTGGTCTAAAAGGGATGAAATTAGAGGGCGGGAACCATCATTCCTAATAATTTAAAGAAACCCTTTAGAATGTTCTAATAAACCTATTGGCTAAATTCTCTGGATGTAATTTTACATGGCTTTATTTTCAGGTTTAAAGAGAGAAAAATGCCATTCTTTAGGTAAAAGAGCCCTGCTTAACAGATCAACAACAGAATCAAAGGGTTCAGTGATATATCAACAATAAAAAACTTTCCTTAGAAAAAACATTTTTTAAATTTGAATACTAAGCAGATGATGAAGAATGAAATACAAGTATTTCTTATTTGCATTTCTCCAGTACAGTCAAGACAGTTGTTTTCATCTGGATTGTTATTCTCAAGTATTCCAGTTTAACCAAGTGTATTTCAGTATGACCTGCATGGAGGAGGAAATCATAATCCAAAAGCAAGATGAATTAATCATATTCTCACTTTCAGATGAACTATATGTTGTTTCTTTTATATATGGCCCCTTCAATGGTCTGGATTTCTGCTGTGTTTTGTTGACAATGATGGGAAATTATATTTTTATACTAAAAAAATATTAACTAATATGGCTTTATAAAGAATTTGGGTCCCCTGAAGGCTTTGTATTGAAAAACAATAGCTCTTTTCCCTGTTCCACTAGAATCGTCATATTGTTATTTTTATAATGGCTGTTAGATTATATTTTCTTTACCATGCAGTTTTCTCATTTGCTTTCAGACAGATTTGTTCCAAGTTTTAATGCTAACTGCTTCCTCCTACAAATCTCCCACATCACGACTAGTTTTTTTCTCTTATCTGGCAGACCATTTCTAAAAGCTGTTATCAAGGTATCATTATTATACTGTACCACCAAGAGGTATTTTAAATTTATTATGTATTCCCTAAAGAGCTTCTGTTTCAGATTTAGCAGCCTATTAGTGGTCACTGTCTTTATCATTGGCATATTAAACATTTCACAAAACTCCAGCAAAAAAATTCCTTCATTTTCACAGTACAAATTGGTGATACCAAAAATAGCAGAATGAGTCCCAAGGCTGCCATAAGAGGAAGAAGGCTATAAAAGCTAATTTTTTATTTTTCTGGAAATGAGCTTGGCTATAAATTAAAAATAGCCTGCACTGGCAAAATTGCAGCAGAGTGAAGCAAGTGCTGTTTTTGTACCAATTGTAATAGTTATAGATCCCTTAACCATAGTATTTTTTGGAAGATTTAACTACAAATTATTTTTGATTAATGTGAAATTCTGATTTTCTAGTTGTGCTTTCACTGGTATTCAAAATGTCAATTAAAGAAAGATATTACACAATTCTTTTGCATTACATTGTTTTCTGCATATGTATAGATTGCAAGATTAGTTTTAAATTTCTTTATGAAGTATTTTTGTAATGTTGGCAGTGAAGTTTATGCAACCATCTAGATAATTATTGGGTGCATTCTGATAAGTTCAGAGGTTGCCTTCTTGTAAGATCATTTACTGACCAGCAGGGGGATTCCAATCACTAAAATAAGCTATTATTAAACATGTATATATTAAAATAATTGTATAATTCAGTGAAAAATGGTATATTGCCTAGATCAAATGTTTTCATGAGCATACTAACCGTGGATTTTCACAATTTGTTCTGTTATTCAGTTTACACAGTTGTGATGTATCTGAAGAATGAAATGAACCGCAGAGATTTCTTTCTTACTCTACGCAAACATCCAGTTGCACTTAGCTTGTATAGACAGGTATGATTATAATTAAAACTAACAGTAATTAAGTGCATTTCTTCTAAGTGGGTCATTAAAGCAACTGAAATTGTATTTTATTCATAAATTAAATGTAGACTTAACCACTATAGTTTTTTTGTGTTAAAATTACCCTTTTTGCATTTAGAATATATTTGCTTACAGTGCATTCTCTTCTGAATATTTTTATTTCACTTTACCAACAGTAAATAAAGATTGAACTTTTTTTTTACATTTTATTAATTTTATTAGAATCAAACAACAATCTATACAAGCAAGTCAAGTTTAACAAATCTAGGTTTGAAACTAATCAACCCCCACCCATGAGAAAGAGAGCCAGGCCAGCAGAGCAAAACTTTAACAATAGTAAATAAATAAATTAATACAAATAAATAGAATAAAAAAGAGAGGAGATTGTTAAAAGTATTATACTGTATATGCCTTTGGTTGTATGGAGCCTGCACTTAATGATGTTCTAGTCATTATACTAGTGTAATATATTGACTCTGTGGTTAGGACTTGACACATCATACTTAGCTGAAGTGATGTTTTAAAATACTCACAAAATCTATGACAAAGTATATCCACCAAAGTGTAAAGTGTTTGAGGAAATAAAATCACAGCTTACTAACCAACATGAATTTTGTTAATTACAAAGAACTATGTTATTTTCATTAAATTATCTCAGATTAGTTTCATGGGAAAAGAAAGAAACAGAAGCTATATACGTTTATGGAGGTAGAAGAACAGATCTAGTCGTACGCCACAGATTTCTTTACAGTGATTAAATAATAATTTCTGCAATTTGTGATAATAAGCAAGGTTTAAGCACCTCTTTGTTTTAGAGTTTTCCTATGAATTTGCATGGGTTTCTGCCAGGAGATCTATTTTATTTCCGCATATCCCACATTGCCCTTGTGATGGCCTGGCATGCCAGTTCCTTCCTTGCCCAGGGTTCTTAGAGGTTAAGTACTGGGAAAACAGTTAACAAATGGTACATAGCCCATGCTATCATCTTTTAACAAAGTGGGGATCTCTGACGATTCCTTTATTTCATAACCTCTTTTGAGAGCCTACACTACACGGCTTCATTCATCATGGCAGGAAACTCATCCTTAGAATAATGTTTTCCTTTGTAGTTTAGGTAGGAGTGATGCTTAATAACCAGAAGTGGGTTAATCAAATGTATTGGTTATGAGGGAGATGGAGTGAACAGCCATATTATTTAGTGTGTTTGGGAAATACTGCTTGTTTGCTTGACACAGTTTGACTTTTACTTCCATTTGAAGTGGTTGCAGCCCTAAGGTCAAATAGTGACCATTAGTACTTTTTGAGGATCCTAATCTCATCAATGTCAACATGACATTCATTATCCCTGAAAGGGAAACTCAGTTTGTCTTATAATTAACAATTGAATGACATAAAATATTTTGACAAAATGAAGAGAGTACACAGTAAAACAGAAGAAAAATTCTCTAAGTGCAATGAGCATTACAGTCCACTTGGCATATCCAGATCTGAGTGGTGAATTGTTATTTGATGTATATGCTAGTCATATATTGTCCATGGTGAACACCTTGCTGGAGTACAATACTTATTGCTCTTATGTGTACCTGTTTCTAGATTATCTTGGCCAATATGTTAGTGATTAGCCTTTGTACTTGCTGATCTTGAATTGATATTTCATTTCTACTTCCAAATTCCACCAGCCAGTTATGGTTTAATTTAAACAATTCTACTGAAATTGTGGGCGAGCTGGTTTATTTATACACTTCATAAAATGACATATGTGTGCTTCTGTATATGCAATGTACCTTTCTTTAACTAAATTAGTTATATTTATTTTACCTTATCAGCCAAGATATCACTGCAAAGTATTGACTATATTGTATTAAAAATATTTTAAAGAATAATGGGGCCTTTCTATTTACACCTAGTAAACATCATTTTTAGCATAATTTAATTTTCCTGCTGTGTTATGCATTAAAATTAAAACTAATTTTACTGTTTTTATACTTTGATAATCCAAAAGTGATAGCACACCTTTGCAAATGTTATAAAGAATTAGACAGATTAATGACCAGGGAAAATGGTGATCTGATATTTATTTTCAATTTTGTATCAGTTTTGCAAACACCAAGAGCAGGACACGCTTAAAGACCTCTATAATCAGGAAGATGACCATCAAGAGCTGGCCAACTTTTATGTGCAAGAGAGCTACCAGGAAGCAGTGAGTAAGCTATATGATACTGATTATTTCCTATTGCAGCTTTTAGAGGATTTGTTTAAACACACAAATATGATTGTTTGTTCAGTTCCTTTTTTCCAAATTAAATCACTTTCATTGTCATGCCCAGTGTGATGATAAAGTAATTACAAATACAGCACAGACAAAAAGAAAAACAACATAAAAACACAACATATTGCTGAAACATAATTTTGTATATATATACTGTGGCCGACGGTCGGCGCCCCTTATATGTGTTCAGGGGGAGCGGCCATGGACTATTCAATATCTCTCCCTGAACGCTAGATGGCAACCCCCCTAGTGCCCCTTTTATAGTCCACCCGGAAGTGCTCCAGGTGGTTGACTTTTGAGTTCCGGCTGCACTTCGGGGTGTAGCAAGTATACTGCCCATACGGGCTCAGGAGTCCCAGCTGCAGCACCCCCTGGCGGCGCCTGCGGGACCCAACAGGGCTCCACGAAACTCTAATTAACTCCAATGCGGCACCGCTCCAACCCAGGGGGGCAGCCATCTATCGACCAGCCAATTCATTCGCTCTTTGGTGTGTTTTGTTTTTTTGCTGTATAGCTTTCTCCTACTGTGTTGTTATTTTTTAAGTGTTCTTTTTTGTGGTCTTTGTAGTTCCAAAAACAACTACCCAATGGCAGAAAATGTTGAGGATAATTTTAATAACTTTGTTTGAAGTGTTTTTCTATGCCTGTCTTCTTAAGACTTAAATATTTTACAGTTTTAGTTTTTAACATCTGTATTAAATAGAATAAATGCCTCAGAAAGGCAAGTCCCTGCTTTTAAACACCGGAATAGAAGATTTATTGTACATAATTTCACTTTCATCAAGACCAAATACTGTACATTAACTTCCATATTTTTGTCACAAACACTCATACTGCTATTTACAACAGAATTCCACAGTGCACAATTTCTTTAATTTTTTTTTTGTTGAAGCCAAAGACTTACATTTGCATTTTTATGTTTTATTTAGGTCATGATGAGATGTCAGTGACAAGGTGTTGATCTTAATACCTCTAGCTTGTTGACCATAGCATGTCACTTGATCTAATTATGTTAAAAAATACCTGTTATAGTGTATAAATACAGTTGCATAAAAGTTCATATTTAAGCCTAACTCCATTATGGTTTTAAAGTCTTGTTTTTTGTTATTGCCAGAAGGTTGAAGTTCGTGTAGCGGAATTGCAGAAAGCTGTGGATGAGTACAGTAAAGCAAGGAATGAGTTTGCAGCCAAGGTGAGAATTAAAATTGTTGTCATTTTTTATTTTTGTTAGTCTAGAGTAGTGATTTGAAATATTTCCATGGCTGTTGCAAGATTCCTGTTCATGTTTTGACTTTGATCAACATAAGCTTTAATATCAAACTAAGACTAAAATTCCAAAATTATAATTAGGAATCATAAAAATGTATTGGTGAAGACAAAGTCTCACACCTAAGAGGATGGGTTGTGATAGAGAGCAATTATGCATTCACTATACCAATCTGTAGTGGTGGAGAAGGAGCTGAGTCAGAAGGCTAAGCTGTTGATTTAGAATTCAATCTATGTCCCTACCTTCAACTATGTCATGAGCTTTGGGTAATAACTAAAAAAATGAGATTGTGGGGAGAAGCAGTCAAAAATAGCTTTTTCCACAGGATGGTTTGGCTCTTCCTTAAAGACAGAATGAGAAGCATAGTCATCCAGGAGAGACACTGACCCTCTGCATTAAGAGGAGTCCATTGATGTAGTTTGGGCATCTGACATCTCCCTGGGAAGGCCCAGGGCTTGCTGGGAGGATTATATCGGCCAGATGGCCTGGGAATGCTTTGGAATCCCACAGTATACAGTAAGTTGATAAATGTGGCTGCAGAAAAGAACATATGGGTCTCACTGCTAAGACTGTTGCCCCTGCGACCCAGCTTTGGATAAGTGGTGGCAGAGGAATGAATGAATAAATTATGTGTAACAAAGTTCTACTTAATATTAGTATCAACGACTTTATGAATGTTGTTAGTTGTAAACTAAATAACAAAAGATTTCATGTTGAGTAGTCAGATATCAGATTAAGTAGCCCCGTAATACAACATGTTGTCCTTGTGCCTACCACTTTCTACAGTCGTGCATTTCTGAAAAGACTGGTTTAGTGTTCTGCAGTATGGACTTGTGAACATGTAGAGTTTTGAAAATGCAGACTAATTGCCTACTGATAGGTTCTTGCTTGTGACGTGGCCCTGCCCTGATTGGATCATACTCATTACAACATCTTATTCCCTGACTGGTCATCCTTCAAGGAAGAAAACCATTTTCCAATATAGCAGACACAGAGGAGTTAGTTGCCTTTCATGACGCTCGTTACTAACCTATATGCATCTGAATTGCTTTATATAGTTTGATTGCTGCATAAATACACAAAAGGCAAAAATTTACTGGTTGCTGCATTTTTGTGATAAATGCTGAGGCCGGTATTGTAACCATCCCTTGAAGAAGGACACTTCCTCTGCCTTCCCCTGCCCCCCAAGGCACACATGTCCAGTGTAGGTGAATGACTATGTCATATGCATTTTTGGTCGTTTAAGTACAGGTAGAGATACTTCCATAAAGAATGTGAAAATGATGGTTTGGTCAGAGATCATTTTCATTTAGTAACACTTTTTAAATGAAGACATAGTAGTGTGGATGGAGCATTACTCTGGCACTACAAAGTGCGCAAGAAATTAAGTATTAGAGAATGTTTTCAGCTTGGATATTCATATCCAAAATAGTGAAATTGTGTTACATATCAGCATCACACAGAAAGGTCAATTTTGTGACCCATGTTCACATAGTCACTGTCTGTTAAAGACTGTTGAGGCTTCAATGCAGCCACTTTCCTCTGAACACTAACTTGACTTATACCACGTGTTGCTCAAGGCCTCCTCCTGCAGAGTCACACAAAAAATGTAATGTAAGTACAAATGTAAAATGTAAGTGCCTGGAAATTAGAAGCTGCAATGTCTACCAAATGAGCTCCATTCCGGGAGTTTAATTTGTTTTTATTTATTTTGTTTAAGTTATTATTATTCTCACAGTATCCAGTTAATTAGGTCTATGATTTTTTTTCCTTCTTTATATATAAAATAACTCTTGTGCCATTAATCATAGACAGTCTGTCTAATACATTTTAGGAAGCTAGAAAAGAAAAAAAAAGGGTGTACCTAAGAAAATTTTCAGAGACATACCTTTGTTGTACAAATACTGTTAACACCAATTTGTGACGTTACGCAAAGCAATCCAGCATCTGCCTCTGTGTGCAATTTATTAGAATATACCTAGTTTGTGCAAGAAGTAAGTGTCCCTTCAGCACATTATTTGTGGTTCTGCTAATTCATTATGCTATATTTTTAAGGATTAGAAAAGAAAAGAGAATATTTTGTAGTTTATCTGTGAAATGAGTTATCCTTTTTAAAACCAAATGTTTAAACTAGGTATCAAAATATGTTTATAAGATATATTCTTATGTTCCTTATTCAGGCCACAGAAGAACAAATTAAGCTGTTAAAGTTTCAGCGCAAACTCCAAGATGAGACTGACAAGCCTTATGTAGATCGTTCTCTCCACGACACTGTGTACAGTCTTCTGCTAGAAGGCAGTCACAGGCATGCTGAGCAGCTTTATAAAGATTTCAAAATTCCAGACAAAAGGTAAGTATGTTTCATTTACCATAATAGGAGCAACATACTTCTGTTTATTGTTTGTTATAGATTATTCCAAAATAGTCTAAAAGCATAAGAAATCTAAGATAGTCTAAAAGCATAAGAAATCTAAACCACTTTCAAATGCTTTTTAGCTCCTTTTATGTAGGTATATTTTGCAGTTACCAAACAGATGTAAGGAATTATACGTCTTTACATAATACCTTAAAGTTACACAGGGAGGTTATTTTTGGGGATGATATAACGGAACACTTGAGTTATTCCAGGCATGTGCTACTTGCTTAAAATATCAATTTTCACAATTGATTTGCTTAGTCAGTGTTTCAGAAAAGAAAAGACTAATTGAAAATCAACATTACAAAGCAGGATGGTACTCCATACACACTCAGTTGAATGATATGTTTGGATTTTTGTTGTAAACCAGAGTTTTGTGACATGAAAATACACAATCTGATCTGGCTAGGAGCATTTTTTTTGTATTTGAAGTTAATATATAAATGAATTATATATTTTATTTAAGTGATATACTCTGCTGTTCTGAGTTCAAAACTTTTCTGGAAAATTTTTATTTTTAGCGTTTTTTTAATGACAGCTGTAGGAAGATTGTGTACTCCAGTGATTAAAATATTGAGTCTGAATTTGAAAAAAAAATCACAGGTTCTGTAATAATCTGACTGCTTTTCTTTACAAATGTACTGTTTATGTTTTGTTGTTCCTTTACTTCCACTATTATCACTACATAGCTAATAAAATGAGGTAATTTGAGTAGAACTTGCTGCATTGCAGAAGATGAATTATAAAAAAGTTAAAAAAATCATTATAGTAAATTTTGATTTTCATTATATTGTAATGTCTGATCTGTACTTTTTAGGTACTGGTGGTTGAAGATCTCTGCTCTCGCTGAGAAAAATGATTGGGAGGAGTTAGAAAAATTCTCCAAGAGTAAAAAGTCTCCCATTGGTTACCTGGTATGAACATATCAACCTTTTCAAAATGGAATTGAACATTTTAGTAGCATTTTCCAGTTTGATTTTTTCATTGCAGTTTTAAAAAGATTTATCACAAACATCGCTTTATTTATTGTCTCTCTATGATATTAAAAATGTTTTCCGCCATGTCCGTGTTATTCAGCCTTAACCACTCTTGATAATGAACATCGGAAAAAAAAGAAAATGAACAAAAAAGAGCTGCATATAATAAAAATCAAGAACAAAGAGAATCGTCCAATTATCGAGAAAGAGAAAAATATCCCGAACAATTTACAAACAAAAATGCAAAAAAGCAACATTTGTAGAATGTATGTTAGATTATAAAGTAATTCAAAATATTGTTTTTGATGAGGATTTAAAATTTACATTTTTATTTACTTTTAATTACGATTTACTTTTTTACTTTTACTTTTTACATTGGCTTTTTAATACATTTTATTATTCATTGGTATTTAAAATAGAAAGTTATAGTAAAAGACTCAAGTAACTGATTTTCTGTCTATAATAACAACTAAGGACCAAGCCGTTGTCTTACTGCCCCCTGTATACTCTTCTGTATACCAATTCTTTAAATACAATCGCTTTCTGTAATGGAGGAGCGCCTCAACGCCCTTCAAGGGGCTCAGCTGTGAGACAGCGGAAGCACAGCACCCGCCTCTGTATATGTCTCTCTCTCTCTCTCTCTCTCTCTCTCTCTCTCTCTCTCTCTCTCTCTCTCTCTCTCTCTCTCTCTCTCTCTCTCTCTATATATATATATATATATATATATATATATATATATATATACACATACTGTATAATATGTAAACTGTATCACAGACCTTCTCTTCAATGCCATTAATAGACACTTGGACTTGAACCCAGCGTATTCAGGCTTTAAAAGAACATCCAAATAATACAAAAAATACTTTATGACCAACAACTTCTGAACCCCACCTATATATATATATATATATATATATATATATATATATATATATACTGTATATATACTGTATATTTGTTTTTCTTGGTTTACATTGCAACATGTGCATGAGGAAGTGTTTAAAAGGGAAAAGAAATACCCAGCAAACTGAAAATATCGATAAAGTTTGGTGCAGGCACATTTTTTTTTTTTTTAACCCCCCAAGCTTCTCTGTTTAGTGTTGGCATATTTTACTTCTGCTCTGTGTGTTGACATCACATAAACCAGAGGTTTTGTGACTAACCTGTGCTATCAAAGTGAGTAGGTGATTCTTTTGGTGTTTAGCCTACTCTGTATTGTTGGATTGCAGACACAGATTCTGGTTTCAGCTGATATTCTGTTAACTTGTAATGGATAAAATGCAATCTATTTCACAAACATTTTTAACTACAGATCAGTTTTGCTTGTCTGAAGATTTTTTTTTCTTTTGTTAATAGTAAGTGTGCAGGTAAACATTGTAGCCTCCTACCCTGTAATGGCCCGCTAATTTATTAAAACTTGAAATTAAAACATAATATTCTAAAACCCACTTGTAATGCATTCAAACTTTCAACTCAGTCATTTAGATAAAATGGCTACTGCCCGCTTCATTTGTGTGCCTTTTGTGCTAGTTGGTATTGGATTTAAAATACAAATCTCATACCACAGCTTATTTCAGATTCTTGAAATCATAACTCTAAGAACATCATAAACTCCAAATTTCGGATATATCATTCATCTATGTGTTTCTCAAAACACTTGAGCATGTATTATTCAGTGGTCACCTGACAGAGCACATTAAATCAAAGCAGTTCTCTGAAAATATTAAATACTATACTTGATTACATGACACTCTAATCGCAAAAAGGATACAGCTTGCAATTACTGGTTTGTGATGTAATATTCACATATCACAGCAAAGTCACAGATCAATCAATCAATCAATCAACATTTATTTATATAGCACATATTCATACAAAAAAAAATGTAGCTCAAAGTGCTTTACAAAATGAATAGAGTAATAGAAGACACAATAAAAGATAAACATAAGTCAACATTAATTAACATAGAATAAGAGTAAGGTCCGATGGCCAGGGTGGACAGAAAAAACAAAAAAAAACTCCAAAAGCTGGAGAAAAAATAAAATCTGTAGGGTTCCAGACCAAGAGACCGCCCAGTCCCCTCTGGGCATTCTACCTAACATAAATCATCATATTTTCATGGAAGGACCTGATGATGATGGTCACGTAGACTTCTGGCTTTCAGTCCATCATTGTTGGAGCATCATGATGCTTTGAGTAGGTGGTGGTGGCGCAGGCCGCCACCACAAAGAAACCGGAAAAAGAAACAGAAGAGAGAGTAGGGGTCAGTACGGATTTTAGAGCCACCATGAATAGTTATTATGAAGAATTGAACATACAGAGTATCAGGATTATGTTAAAGTGAAGTTATAAAAAGGCCATGTTAAAGTAATGTGTTTTCAGCAGTGTTTTAAAGTGCTCTACTGTATTTGCCTGGCGAATTCCTATCGGCAGGCTATTCCAGATTTTAGGTGCATAGCAGCAGAAGGCCGCCTCACCACTTCTTTTAAGTTTAGCTTTTGGAATTATAAGGAGACACTCATTTGAAGATCTAAGGTTACGATTTGGAATATAACGTGTCAGGCATTCCGATATATAAGATGGAGCGAGATTATTTAAGGCTTTATAAACCATAAGCAGTATTTTAAAGTCAATCCTGAATGACACAGGCAACCAGTGTAGTGACATCAAAACTGGAGAAATGTGTTCGGATTTTCTTTTCCCAGTTAGGATTCTAGCAGCTGCATTCTGCACTCGTTGCAAATGATTTATGTCTTTTTGGGTAGTCCTGAGAGGAGTGCGTTACAGTAATCTAGTCTACTGAAAACAAAAGCGTGAATTAATTTCTCAGCATCTTTCAATGATATAAGAGGTCTAACTTTAGCTATGTTTCTTAAATGAAAAATGCTGTCCTAGTGGTCTGATGAATATGCGATTTAAAATTCAGATTACAGTCAACGGTTACCCCTAAATTTTTTACTTCCGTCTTAACTACTAATCCTAGTGCATTAAGTTTATTTCTGATAACCTCGCTGAATCCATTATTGCCAATTACCAAAATTTCAGTTTTCTCTTTATTTAGTTTGAGAAAATTACTATTCATCCATTCAGAAATACCAGTAAGACATTGTGTTAGTGTATCGAAAGAGTCGGAGTCATCAGGTGCTATAGATAAGTACAGCTGTGTGTCATCAGCATAGCTGTGGTAGCTCACATTGTAACCTGAGATAATCTGACCTAACGGAAGCATATAGATTGAGAATAACAGCGGACCCAGGATAGAGCCTTGTGGAACACCATATCGGATATCATGTGTCTTTGAGATTTGATTACCACAACTCACAAAGAATTTTCTCCCTGCCAGGTAGGATTCAAACCAATTTAAGACCCTGCCAGAGAGGCCCACCCATTGACTAAGGCGATTTCTAAGAATATTATGATCAATGGTGTCAAATGCAGCACTCAGATCTAAGAGGATGAGAACAGATAACTGGCCTCTGTCTGCATTTACCCGCAAGTCATTTACTACTTTAACAAGTGCAGTTTCTGTACTGTGATTTGTTCTGAAGCCTGACTGAAAAGTATCAAGAATAGCATGTTTATTTAGGTGGTCATTTAACTGCATAATGACTGCCTTCTCTAAAATAACACTGGCATTGGCATGTGCTGTTTAAGGATGGTGCCACCTGAGGACCGGTAATGATTATGTTTCTGAAAATGAAGACTCTTCTCTACGTTTCCCTCTTGTGCAGCTGAGCCTTCTGCTTTTTTTTCTATCCCAGTTAGATCAAGTGTGCCTTCTTCTCTTAATAAAATACACTGAGAACAGGTTTGGGTACCAACTGCGCCAAGGCTTTTACTTCCAATAAAAAAAGATAGCCATTTCAGACCAAAAAAAAAGTGGCTTCAGTCAGCCTTACACAAATAAAATTATGTTGGAGCTCTGTGTTTATCTGCCATCAGCCAGGTCAGTTTGAGACGCCATCTTGCATGAACGACTCAATGTTATGCCACCGGAAGGGGCTGAACCTTCTCGGGGCATTGTAGACAGGGGTAGATATTGTTGAGCAGCTTTTTGGCGTTGCAGGGAAAAAAAAAGATACTGTTAGCGACAATGGCCCCTTTTGTCTCAAGGTGGATCTGCTTACGTTTCCAGAGCCCTGAAGGAGGCCCCCAGATGCACATGCATGAGAACAGTAATGGGTCCCATTTTATGAATCTTTAGTTTTTTGGCAATCCATCTCAAAGAATAATTGTCATTTCATAAAACGACAGACTGATGTGTTCATTGAGAATGCCAGTATCTTGCAACCCAATGAAATACAATTTACTTATTTTATCGAGTTTATAACAGGGTCCAAGTGGCTTCTCTATCAACCAATTAGCATGTAAAAATGATTAATTAAATGATAAGTTTAGTATTTTTCAAGTCGCAAGTTATTACTTCACAATTGTGGTGTATGTATTAAGTTTACCACATGAAATAGCAATCTAAAGTGAAGCATATTTTATATATTTAAAAAATTAAGAGCCTGCTTTTGTGTCTTATAATGGAGGTGAAGGGTACAGGAGTGTCATTATAAAGAAAAGCCTTAAAACTTACAAAACACATCCATTTTTCAAGCCAAAATGTTATTGAGTATTGTCCATCCATCCATTTTCCAACCCGCTGAATCCAAACACAGGGTCACGGGGGTCTGCTGGAGCCAATCCCAGCCAACACAGGGCACAAGGCAGGAACCAATCCTGGGCAGGGTGCCAAACCGCAGGACACACACACACGCACCAAGCACACACTAAGGCCAATTTAGAATCGCCAATCCACCTAACCTGCATGTCTTTGGACTGTGGGGGGAAACCAGAGCACCCAGAGGAAATCCACGCAGACTCGGGGAAACGAACCCAGGTCTCCTAACTGTGAGGCAGCAGTGCTACCACTGCGCCATCGTGCCGCCCTATTGAGTATTGTGAATAATAAATTACAAATCATTTCAAGCTGTGTCAGCCATTGGCAGCATTAATTAATCTCTTGGCTATATTTTTAAATCAATTTAATAGTTCCTTGGCAGAAAAAATGACCAATTTTTATCATGAATATGGAAAATGTCTAAGCAATTCCACACTTTTTGAACACTAGTGTTTGTGTGTATATATATATATATATATATATATATATATATATATATATATATATATATATATATATATATATATATATATATATATATATATATGTACGTTTCTCATTAAAAAATGTAATAATCCAATTGTAGGATTATAAACATAAATTAAGTTAATTTAAATATTGCTGACTGGTAATAATAATACATTTATAAGTCAATAACATTTCTAAGTTATTTGGAAATGTAGAATCTATATTCTACATTTGAGGCAAGTTTTAATTTGACAGAGATATTTTTTGGTATTGAAACTGGTAATGGAAAGAAGACAGGAGGAAGGAAAAGAGAATGACAGGAATTGGGGCTTAATGATCTTTAGACCAGACCAGCAAAGCAAACCAACACCTTTACTGTTTTTAAATTATTATTTAATTTTGCTGATTGCTTTGCATTTCATTCTGAGATATTTCATGTATATTTGAGAAATACATAAAACATGCACAGTCTGAATAAAGTTTTAATATTTAATGGAATTTTTTTATTTAATTGCCATTTAGAAAAATATCAGATTCCATAAATTACGTAAACCAAGGCTATTCAAAATTAAAGTGCAGATTTCAAAAATCTGTGTTCGAACAGAGCCCTAGGAAATCCACATCATGGACAAGCATTGAACTTGGAATTCCTCAAACAATGGTATGGCATGTTCTTAGACGGTGTCTGCATATGAAACAAGTTGCAGTTTGTGCAGGATTTGCATCCTGACGACCATGAGAAATGGTTTGAATTTTGCACCACAATTCTGGAGGATATCGAAGAGGACAATTTTCTCGAACGACTAATTTTTTGTTTTTGTCAACTTTCCATCTCTCTGGTAAGGTTAATCGCCCCAATGTTGGAATTTGGGGGTATGAAAATCCTTGCATAGTCGTCGAACATGAAAGAGACTCACCAAAGGTAAATGGGGTTTGTGCCATTTCTGTAAGCAAAGTTTATAGACCTTTCTTTTTTGCGGAGCAAACTGTGACTTGATTTTTATACCTAGACATGCTACAATACTGGTTGTTTTCCCAACTTCAAGAAGATTCGAATGACTTAATTTTCATGAAAGATGGCACCCCGCCTCATTTCCACTTGGATTTACGGCGTTACGTGAACACCATTCCAGGACGATGGATTGGAAGAGGTAGCCAACAAGATCTTGCTCATCTTCTATGGCCTCCCAGGTCTCTAGACCTTTCCCCCTGCCATTTTTTTTTTCTGTGGGGAGGAACATTAAAGAAAGAGTGTTTGTTCCACCTATGCCCGATAATCTTCAAGATTTATGACATCAAATTGAGGAAGCTGTGAATTCAGTAACTAGGGACCAGTTGACTCGTGTGTGGCAAGAAATTGTCTACCATTTTGATGTTTGTACCATTTTGATGTTTGTCACGCGACACATGGTGCTCATGTTGAGTGCATGCAACCTCAAGGACCATAGGACCAAACTTTGAACTTTCCTCCATCCAGTGATCTGCAGAATATGTTTCTTTCTTATATAGTTTATTTGAAATCTGCTCTTTCATTTTGAATAGCCCTGTATTTATAGCTAGGGTGCTGTTTGTGTCCCTGAAACAGAGCAGAGTTAGTTTTGTGATGTGAATCCCACTTGTGTTTCCTCTTACTACTGGAAAGGCTGCCTTTTCCCTTAATATATGATGGCACCATATTTTTATCTAAAATACGAATAAGCTCTTCCTAAGAAATATGTATTTTTTGGGGTGTTTGTACATGGCTTCTGCTGCCTTTGTGTTAGAAGCATAGGTGACAGATTGTGTTATTATACACATTGCCTTGATTGTACTGTATGAACATTGCATTTTGTTTTTTGTTTCAGGCTTTTGTGGAAGTCTGTGTAAAGCACCAAAACAAATATGAAGCTAAGAAATATGTGTCCAAGGTGACTCCTGAACTGAAAGTTAAGGCCCACCTATTAGTTGGGTGAGTTTCCATATCTGAACAATTTAATTAATTTAAAAAATTCAAAAGTATAGCAGAAAATTACTTTTTTGAATTAAAACTGAATGTGAGAAATCTCATATTTTACAGTTTGTAAAGTGGTAAAGGTAACTCAGTGTCTTGAGATAAGAACCTTTCTATTGTGAATCTTGCAAAACATCAGGAATATCTGGAAATAGAATTTTAATTGTATATACAAAATGTACAGTTCCCTCCACTCCACAATTATTGGCACCTCTGTTTGCCAGTAAAACAGTATTGTGTCACAAAAGCCAAAGAGAATTTAGGATTTTACATATTTTTAATTACACTTTTACAATAATAAGCATATCAGTTGAGCATAACAGTGTGCATCCTTAGTTTGGCTTACTTAAACATAACAAGATTCTGTAATTATTTTGTTTCGCTAAGATGCTTGAATCAATGACCATTGCAATGTCAAATCTGGAGACTAATACACTACTGTCATGCCACGTGGTGACAACTCCGCAGCTTTTTCTAACAGGTTCTGACTTAAGCAGTATGTGTAGTGATTCTTTAAGCACATTGGTATGGGAGTTTTTGCATATTAAAGTTTTATTCTGTATAATGTTAGAATTCTGCTTTATTTTGTTGTATCTATTTAGACTACCTACTGTCTTGTAAAATCACATACTTTTTGTATTGTGTGTGCTTGGTACAGAGCACCATCTGTGTTACCATATGAAGAAGCAATTACGCCTGGTAAAGGATGGGGGGTTAAAACAGCAACAGTAGTTGCTCTCTCTCTCTGTAACAGCATGCAAAGAAACAAAAAGAAAAATAAATAAATAAAAATCTGTAGAAGCCTCACTGCAAGAGTTAAAAAGATCCCCATATCAAAAATACCTGGCTATCGAGCCCCCAAGCAACTGACCAGCAGGTAGCCACTTATTGATTTTAGAACCAGAGGCCCCATTGATCCAGAATCCAGACTTTCTTAAGAAGAACACAGTTATAGAAATAAGAATCCCAGATATTAGAAGATAGAGGCCTGGGGGATGTCCAGCGAGGGGCTATTGCAAGGAGAATAGCCTTCTCTGTATAGAGGTGAGAGTTGGATCAGGGAAATTAGAATTAGTGTGACATGTGGCAAAAAAGGACAAACTGTAGGGAGTATCAAGGAAAAGGAGTCAGAAATGAGGGACTGGTACAAAGTTGTGTGGTACCAAACTATATGGAGAAAAGCAACAAGGACATTTCTAGAGCAAAAGTGGTAATAGGGGTCATTTTTCAGTGCTATAGAGTAATGTTTGTGAAGTGTAAGATGTAATAAAAGATAATATAGTAAAAGATCATGTCTTAAAGACTGGCCTTAGCTGAAGATAAAAGAAGGGGATGCAGGGAAACCTGGACTCTAAGCCACTGGACTGTCATGTCCCTAAGCAATCAAAAATGTCTCCAAATGTGGCAGTACTATAACAAGACCAGGACATGCAGGAACTTCATTGTGAAAGTCGGGCGTTTAAGAGTGCCAGCCCAGCCTGGTTCAACTTGACATTATATCCTGACATCGTAGGAAATTACAGGACCAAAGTCAAGGGGATGTGATTTCAACTTTAAGGAGACAAAGGAACAAAAATAAAAAGGTGCCCAAGTAAAATATAACAACAAGCTCGAGGCTGGTGTGCTAGCAGGAAGGATAGTCTAACTCTGGATTGGAAATAGCATGAATGCCCAATGACATAATCATACACCCCAACACCCAAAGTCCTGTCACATACTAAAGCAGAACACTTGAGAGCACTGCTGAGTCTGATAATTCTTTCTTTTTTGATGTCTCTTAGGGAAGTGGAGCAAGCAGCAGATATCGCAATTGAAAGAAAGAATGAGAACGACTTAAACCTGGTTCTGTCCCGCTGCAACCAAAGCACTGACCGGTCCTTAGTGGAACGCCTTAACAAAGCACGGTCAGGTGCCAACAAGAAGTAACTAGAACTGCACTCTGAATGTTGAGTACTTCCTGCTGGGACACTAATACCAGTTGCTTCCTCTGCAAGGTTTACTACACAACTGTGATGAAGGGCATTAGAAAGTTGCCAAGAGCAGGTTTATTATCCTGGAGGTTCTGACTGAAAGGTGCTGAGGCAGGTAGGACGCTGAAGTCTCCACAATCTGCGTTATCCTGTACAGGTGCCATGAAAAGTAGTCAAAGTGCTGACTAAAAGAATGAGAATAAAATCTGCTTTAAATTATTCAATATTTGGTATGGTGTATCTCTTCTGTTGTATCTTTTGAATTCAAGTTCGGGAATTGCTTTCACATGATTTGATTTTGAATTGAGGAAGCTCTACTGTTGAATGATTCAGAACATCAAAATTGTTACCTTTAAGCTAAGACGAGGGTGTTATGGATTCTTAAAAACAGACCATAGTGGTATTGATGGCATTTACATATATTTAAGAAACAGACAAATATAAATCTGTGAAATGCTTTTATCATAATCAGGTCCTTTGTCAGGATCCCCAGTTACAGTTTGCACAGATAAGCAGATTGTCACAATGTTCAATGCCTTTTGCAAAATTGAAACTAAAATTTTTATTTTCATTTGTACCTTTAAAAAAAAAAAGAAACATTTAGCTTTATTTTCCAGCTCCACATAAAATATGAACAGTTATAATGTACAAAAAAGTTTCACTTCATGGTAAGTTTGCCACGTTAACAAAGTATACAAAACAGAATGTGTCTTACATTCAACAGAGGACAACAGTACATTTCCCCCCCTAAAATCTGTCTGCAGTCTCCCTCCCATTCTCCCTGAATCAACAAAATTCAGTGGTCTTGTATTGCTTTGTTGCCACTTACACTCCACCTAAGAGTATAAATTTTTTGTTTTCTACAACAATCTAAAGTAATACAAATGCAAAAATGTGAAAGAAGGCACAGGACTGTTCTAATTATGGTATGGCACAGGGTAGTTTATTAGTTCACTGAACAGGAACTTCAACACATTACTGTGAACTGTCAAGTCTTATCTAATCTTTGAATTTAGTGGTGGAGGCCATAAACACAAAATATTTGCACAGTAAAATACAAATAGGAACACATTGTTGCCTTGGGAATTTCTGTATCATACATGGTTTTCTGATTAGTATTTTCTGCACATGATCATTGATTTTCTTATTGCATAAACAGCACAATACAAATTACAATTTTGAGGTAAAACTACATACAGTACAAAGTGATGTTTCAGTATGTGTCTGTGGAATTCAGTAAAACCAAAAAGCATTTCGAAAAGTACCAGAGTATAAATGTGTCACCTTTTGAATGAAATGCACTACAGATTTTGTGTGGATGATTTTCCATTACTAAGTGAATTCACTCATCAATACGTATTCTCATTCTATGTTATCCTTTACAGAGTCGATGAGGGCAACAAGTCCCAGCCGTGGACAAGATGCTGCCCAGGGCCAACCTTCACTCGCTACTTTAGTAGTCGGCCGCACAGTTGGGTGTTGTATCCCAATCAGTTCAATTCTGGGAGGTGTTTTTCTACTTGAGAAATATTAAAAACCCTACTGAAAAATATATACCGGTACTTATAGTCATAATTACAATATTATGGTAGAATAGGTTTATGTTAAAGTGATGGAAACAAAATGATTAACTCTTAAATTT
Organism: Polypterus senegalus; assembly: GCF_016835505.1. NCBI lineage: Eukaryota > Metazoa > Chordata > Cladistia > Polypteriformes > Polypteridae > Polypterus > Polypterus senegalus. The sequence continues at coordinate 38,379,860 of NC_053159.1, forward strand.
CAATGGTGGATAACATCACTAAGAGACAGTTAGACATCAAAGTAAATGCCTCAAAAGATGATTTCTTTGACAAACACTTTAGCAAACAACAAAATCGGTGTTGATTGGTGAAGTGCTTCTGATTTATAATCATTTTTATATCGTTTTCTTCCACATTAACAGTGCAAATTCAATATGTTTTATTACATTTCTCTCAAACTGTACACATTTATCCATTCAGGCACTTTTCCTCACGTGATACAAAAAGAAACATTTCACAAGGATATTATGAATAATTTAATCTTTTGCTTTTCGTTGTCAAAATTAGAATTAAACGTGTTAATTTAATCAATATTTTGGGATATTAATTTTTTTTTTTAAATGAAAACAATAAGTGAATATTATACAAATGAAATCCAAGGATAAAGTATGTAACTTCTGAACACAAGTCTGACTGGTCTGATACTCTGTGTATGAATTCATTCATTTAACAGTTGCACTGGGGAAATTACTGTGAAACATTACATACAATGTTCTGCACTGCAGGGAATACAAAACATATATTAAGTGAAAATAACAGTTTTTTCTTTTTTTGGTCGGCAACACAGGAAGGAAATCCTTACTTACACCTAACAATGTAATTTGTGCTAACAAAATAATATAACAACACACTATCATTTAAGTGCTTTAGTCACTAAAGGTCAAAAATTTTCAAGGCCTCACATCGTAACATTCCTGAAAAAAATACTGTATAAAGGATTAACAATAATCGTACCTTTTGACACATAAATATATCCCCCAAAACACTGTTTACAAGGCAGTTTTAGACCAAAAATTGTTAACATTAAAAAGAGTTTTTCAACAAATGTTTGGAATGTAACACAATGGATTTAATTTATTATCAAAAAATAGATTCCATGTAAAACTAGCAGATTCTGGAAACATTTTACATTGAATACATGAGAGGCTGAGACTGGTTCTTGTAAACAGTGACATGTCAACAACACCATCAGACAATGGAGTGCCACCCCTGGAAAGTTAAACTTCAATCTGCTATCCCTGGCACACAGAGGCTTACCATTTCTTGCTGAATTGAAAAAAAATGCACTTTTCTGATCTCGGCACGTAAAGTGAGCCCACGTCACACCTCACAGGGACCTGCCCATACACCCTTACAACAAGTTGTCTCCAACCCAATGGTTACAACTTTTACACAAACCCAACAAAAAAAAAATCCTTCAAGTCTCTGTGGTACGTTTGTATGCTTGCTTCAACTATGGTGGATTCGTTTGAGTTGAGTCTTGCTGGCAACTGATTTCAAATCCCCTTCACAACCTCAAACTCTTTGTCTTGGCCCTGATCTGTGGAGAATGAAGAACAAGCCACAGTGACTCTTTGCACGCTATGGGATGCTTCAGACTGAACTACATTTGAGACCTGTGCTCTGGGAATGTGGAGTAACTGTTTTTTCTGGAATCCAACTTCTTGAAAGTGAGATTTTTGAAATGGTACCCACAGCTTCTATCCTGGCAGTGGGTTTCACTTGTGTGGCATTACTGGATCACAACAGTGGTGGTGTTTAACACAGGCGTTTTGTGTGCAAAAACGTAGGGTTGAAAAATCTGTTTCCTGCTCCCATCCATACAAAGTCTGCACAAGAGGAATGTCAAAAAAGTTGTCTTGGCATTTCATCTCCTTTATTGCCGTCATATTTCTGTCTTCATATGGCAGCGTGATCTCAGTAAGCATGTATTGAGTAAAAAGATTCTTGGACAGTGTGAATAAATCTTAAAATTGTTCAATGAAATGATAATGCTGGGGCGTATGTCATTGTTTCTTGAATATGCTTATTCTAGAGGTTATTTTATAGATATTTATTAGATTCATTTCTAAATATAATGTCAAGTCCAATCAGAAAACCTTTTGTGTTGTGTGGAGGAGAGGAGGTGGCTGTCAGAAGTGTTAGTTTGTCTGTTCATTCAAGAGCAAATCATTTTTGTCTAAATCTGTTCCTATTTTTTTCCATAAGTATGACTACATCACTGGTTTTACGCTGTTGTCATTTTTTACAGGTGCAGTCAGCATCAGAAGCATTTACATTCTGCTAAAAATAGTTCAGTGAGTTATAGAGCTTTAAACTGAATATTGGGATTCAGAAAAGAAAGTTGGGAGTGTTGCCTTCAGTTTTTATGTTCTATTTGTGAAGTTGGACGTTAATCCAGTGTCGTGTGCTCTTATTTATTACTACACACCTTTCATAAATGCTCCATTTGCACATCTTCATTTACTTGCATTGCTATAGCAGGTGAATTAGATGCTATGCTAGGAGCCGACAAGGGTGGAAACGTGCAGCAAAACTTTGGCTGTTATGTTGAACACAAAGATGGAAATCTGTCTGCTTGTAGCCAACAAAGGAGACCTGATTGTGGACTGGATGAAGATACAAAGTGGCTGAAGTGCCCTGGAAGGAACAAGCAGAATTCTGTGCGCAAAGCCAACGGGTAAAGAAGTAAGCTGGGAGGACAAACCCTGAAACCTCTAAAGCTTGTGAAGACGACTTCCTGCTGCTGTGCTAGGAATGCTAAAAGTTGCTTGGTTGCTCTTGCATTTTTCTTTTTCTTTTTCTTTCATCTGCTTACACATAAGACCACAAGACAGTCCTACTCTAAAACCCGGTAAACAAAAACATTTGGAGGAAAAGGGAACAAAAAGCTGCAGCAGTGCTTGGTGGCTCATACTGACACAGCTATGTCAGTCTAAAGGATTAGACATTAAGTAAAGTGAAAAAAGAGGAGCAGGAGGAGTAAAAAGAAGACAAACTCTGTCCAGAATGCTTTGTAAATGATGGCAGAATAAACTGGGGCCAATCTAAAATGGTGAAAAATAAAACCAGCCAAGATTAAAATATGCATGCCATGGGGAAACACACATGGGAAAGGACGACACAGAGTGTCAGGGGGAGACAAAAGGAAGTGGAAGGACACAAGGTCTTCTGCTGTGCACTCCTTGGGAGTGAGTATTCCTTGCTGGATTGTTCTCCACATTCACCTTGACAGTACGTTTTATAGGATTGTGGGGTCATTGCTGTCACTTGTACAAAGTACAGTGACAGATTACATAAGCCAGAAATCATGTACTGTATCACTTGTATAATATAAAAGAGTGTCTGCCAGATGATTTCAGGCAGTGTGTCATGTCTAGTTTTTAGTCACATTTTATTTCTGCATTTGTAAACTAGTTGTTTCAATCCCTACAGATTATATATAATCTCATATTACGAAAGCAACTGAAATGTAACAAAGTGTAAAAAAGCAGAGCTTGTTTGATGTATTTTTCAGGAGACTAGTTTCATTTCCCCATTGGATTACTAAAGTTTATCTAATTTAATGGACTTTCATCTATGCCAAACAAGACGTCCTGCTTGTATACATCTTCAGAATCACCTGAAGGAGTTTCGCTTCTGATTTACCTGGCGGCTGAAAGATGGAATTGTGAGGAAGACTGAGGCTGGGACTTCCCAGTCAAGGGAACGTGAGTAACAAACAAACCTTCAGTTCTGTATGCATTTAAAGCCTACACTCTGCATCATGCTGACTGTGTCATTGAAGGGCATATCATGAAATACTCAAAACACTTTCTAAAAGCTACTGGTTGTTCAGGTACAGTACGTTTTGTCTTAAATAAGAATTGTCTCTCTTGAGCAAAGCTGCATGGCACAAGAGACATGCATGTGTATAGCACCTAGGCATACATTCTGATAAGTCTATTTTTCCAAGGCTTTATAAAGATTTGTTCATAATTTGATAAATGAACAACATCAGGGACAAAACGCCTACAGCTATTTGATATTCCTCTCCAAGTTTACAACCAATAGAACATGCAGTTAGATATGGATAGGAAAAGATTACCAAAAGATGGGAGGACACATTTAGCTAGCATACAATACTAAACATTAAAAACACACATTTATATCAATACAGTGCACTGACTGCGGACAGTTTGCCCACTATAACCGGGAGCCAATTGGCGTGAGAGTGGAGTGTGAAGTATTCTGGGTTCCAACAACATAAGACAGGTGAGCCACATAAAACACTCACCACCCTTTTAATATAAAATGTAATATGATTTACAACACTATAACATCTGTAAGAAAGGTTTCAGATTTTACAGTTTGAGAAAAACAAATTTCTTTGTGAGTATTAGAAGAAAAATAAATAGAAGAATCCTTAACACAAGGCAAAAAGGTGCTTTCAGTTCTTCTAACCTAGAAATATACATGAGCCTAAAAGGTTTGGCAAAACAATAAAAGCCTTGATCTGCATACAGGTCTGGCTGAATTTTAATGGTTGCTTCCTAGCATTGAAGAGCATCAAGGAATGCCCTGGGACATTGTGTACTGAGAATCTGGAAAAATGGCAGAGAAATCTTGTGGAAACTATAGCGTTGATACAAGCTTCTAGAATTAGGCCAAGTAATGCACAAGAATATATTTTCCTCGTGAGAAACCACAGAGCCACATAATGGTAGAAGAATAAGTATCTGGAAAGGGACCTGTGTTGAAGATACGTGGGACTCTTGATGGCGTCTGTTCTCATGAATGAGGTCAGACTTGCATAGAGCTAGGCCAGCATGCATTTAGTCTTGGTTAAAAGAAAGCAGTGAAAGGGATTATACACTTAGGCAGTGATTGCAGATTCCGAGAACTGTAGCACTAAATGGACAGAGATCTTTACAATGGTTGCTCAAGACTTAGGAGCCCCTCTGCAGAACGACCATTTACTGTAGAACTCAAACTCCTCCTCAGGGTAGAAATGTCTACTATTAAAGAGTTACATGCAAATGTGGGCAGCTGACATAAGTGACCTGGAAGCCATGAACGTGGGGACTGATCTAAAGAGTAGTCATATGTTTTACAAAAGACCCAAACAAAATCCACAACTGAACCCAAACAGTATAAAGTCCACCTTGTTCAACAAGGTTGATGCTGGAATAAAATTTGTGCTTTGCTCTATTTATCCATCTGGTAATTTTCAGGTCAATTCAGGGAGCAAGAAATAGCAGTAGGATGGGAGGCCAGTCCATTGCTGGCTGCACTCAAATATAGCTATACACACACACACACACACACACACACACACAGAATTTTAGAGACGCCAGTCAATCTGACAATACGTCTTGAGAAGAGAGAGGATCATGAAGACTCCACACAAAGGCACCACAGACCCAGAATCGAACTGGGGCCCACATGCTATCTGGTGTCAGCCATGCCATCCATCGCCTTTGTCGATTTAAAAAGTAGCAGCAGGTCTTGTCTGACAAAGCACAGCATTGGCTTTGGACTAAAACTGGCCTGAAAGGACTGATGTTATCAAATGAGCCTTTGTAACTGATTATATTGGTCCATCTTAAGAGGCATAAAAAGTGGACCACCCACACTATCCCATATGGGGTGAACATTTGCTGACTATTCTTTCCCATTCACTTGCAATATTTCCAACAACTTTGGTTATTTACTGTCTTGATGGCCTCTGTGTTTGGACTACAGTACAGCTGGAGATGTCAAAGTACAAATTTGGCTCTTCTGAAAGAAGTAGGTAGCGGCCATGTTCAGCTTTATCAGTTGATCACATTTATAAAACTAAACGTTGAATGTAGCAGTGCAAAAACAACTAGATGTTGGGCAGTTTTGCCTGGTGTCAGGCACATACAATTTGAAAACAGGCCATTCTTCTCTGTGATTTTTCATTTTTTCAAAGTATAGGCAAAACTCCTCATTTTTAGTAGCGAGAGTGAGATGCATCAGCTCCATTCCACTTTTTACCACTAAGAATTCAGAAGCATTTAAGAGCAAATGCTCTTAAAACAGCGTTTAGTCTTGTGCCGAAACCCCGCAAAATGGCCAAAAACTCCAAAATCTATAGAAATAAAAAAAAAAAAAACACTGCTATCATGCTGGCATGTCAGTCCAAGCTACAGCTTGTATGTAACATGAATGTAAATTGGTTTTAAACTGTTTAGAAAGCTTTGCTTATTTTCTGTTTGTTCTCACAGTTCACAGTGCAAAATGTTATGCCCTTGTCAGACAGACAGGTAGGATCAAGGGCAAGAAGTGACTTGAGGTGGCAAGCTGAGAGGGACAGGCCTCAGAAGTACAGTAACGACATGTCCAGAATCCGAGTTTCAGAATGTCTCAGAGTCCGAGTCGTTCTCGAGATCATCATCTTCACTGCCCACGTTGTTTGTGCAAGCTGTTACACAGCCAGTGCTGATGGTCCTTTGTGAAGTTGGCACAGCATTCTGCAGTCCAGCACAGACCCCTTGGCCCAATCGGCCAGCCTTCAAGACCGCAACAGGGGATGCTGAGGGATTTCCAGTACTGCAAGGGGAGAAACACATCATGGTAGCCAGAATGAGAGCCAGGCAGTCGGCCACGTCTTTGTTAGGAGCACAAGCCAAGGCTGGGGTGTGACCTGAGGGGGCACAGAGCAAGAAGATCAGAGAGCATTCCATTAGTGTGCAAGGCAGCGCAGCAGAGCGAGGGACAAACATGCACTCAGACAACAGGCAGACAGCGAGGTGGGCTCCAGCACTAAAGTGCACTTGCGGGCACATGGGACAGTCCACTTGTGTGTCAGCAAACGTAATTGGAGCAAGACACTCTTATTTGTACGGTGTCTCCTAGTACACAAACACCTCTCTAGTGCTTCTTCTCTATAATAATAAAAGGGGCACAGCTTAACACTAGAATTACCAGAGCCTACGAGAAAACTTGTAGATCCGGCCCACCTTAAATCTATTCACACCTCTCCGTCAGCATCTGTTGTCCTGTAAATGTGCCAATAAAGACAAGCAGCAAGCAGCCTGCTATTTCATCCCCCCACCACTGCAGAACGTTCACAAAGTTCTCCCAGCTCATGCCTTGATTGATTATCTGGAAGTGAAGTGCTGGAGTTTTAGAGTGGAAATAATAGATTGTTATATGGAACACATGCATTTCATGTGTGTTCCGTTTCTACAATAATCTGTGTAAACACATTGTTAAAACAGAAACGTTTTTCATATTTTAGTAATAAATGACCAAATATAGGCATAAACTATACAATGTATGAAGTCTGAAGTCCAAAGATCAAATAAACACTTTCACAAAAGGTTCAAGGACGATACATCAGCTTCTGTGGCGTAGCGGTAAGATTTGCTGACTTGTAATCAAAAGTCCACCGGTTTGATCCCCACCTCATCCTATATTTGCCATTTTCAGTAGTGAGCTGCTGTTATTGTTAATACTATACAGTAAACACATACATTTGGTTTGTGTCTGTAACAGCCACTGTACATGTATAATACTTGTAATAGTTACCTTTTCTTTTTTTTTTCTCCACTTTTATTCTCTCAGTCATGATCACGATGCATACTACCGCACCCCTGCTTATTCAGTGCAAGCAGGAACATGCAGGTGGCCTGTTGCTTGTGCTATAACAAGCTTGACCTGGCGGTGATCAACATACATGTTCATGGCTTCACGTTGTCACATCTTACTAGAAAAGGCGATGGAAAAAGAAAAGGAGGATGCAACATCGACAAGCTTTTGTTCCAAGACAGCCGCTTACCCCAGGAAAGTAAACTGAGTCAGTGTCAAGTGCCCTTTCAATGTAATAGGAACCAAGGCACAGAGAGAAGTGTGTACATTGCAACAGGTACACATGTCGTAAATGTAGGAAGGACGGTTCTTGCGTGTATGTGAACTGTTAACATTTGAATCTGATGATTGCATATAGCGCTGAACTGAGCTCTGTGCTAATATTTCCTCTGTATTTCCTGGAGTACAAAAGAAGCAGCACCATACAGCAACATGGGGACTGTTAAGATCAGGGAAAAGAAAAAACACACGGTCAGTGATTACAAGAGCAAGATGTTTTGCGAATGAATATGAATATTATTGCATCCGTGCCACAATGTTTTCCGAAATGTACTATACAGGTCATAAATGAGTTTTTCCAAATATCATATATACCTATGTCTTTTATCCATCCAGTTCAGAGAATGTCCCGTTCCATTACTTCAAAACACCACTCACATCTACAGTTATTCCCAGTTTCAGATAAAAAGTAACAGCGTCAGATCCCTGAGTGGCGGGGGGGTGGTAGTATGCATTGTGATCGTGACAGAGAATAAAAGTGAAAACAAAAAAGGGTAACTTTTACAAGTATTATACATGTACAGCGGCTGTTACAGACACAAACCAAATGTATGTGTGTACTGTATAATATTAACAGTAACAGCAGCTCACTACTGAAAATGGCAAATATAGGAGGCAGTTGGGATTGAACCGGGGACTCTTGATTACAAGTCAGCAAATCTTACCGCTCCACCACGGAAGCTGATGTATCGTCCTTGAACCTTTTATGAAAGTGTTTATTTGATCTTTGGACTTCAGGCTTCATACATTATATAGTTTATGCCTACATTTTGTCATTTATTACTAAAATATGAAAAACGTTTCTGTTTTAACAATGTGTTTACATAGATTATTGTAGAAACGGAACACACATGAAATGCATGTGTTCCAAATAACAATCTGTTATTTCCACTGGAAGTACTTCACTCCCAGATAATCAATCAAGTCATGAGCTGGGAGAACTTTGTGAACGTTCTGCGGCAGTGGGGGATGGAATAGCAGGCTGCTTGCTGCTTGTCTATATTGGCAAATGTACAGGACAAAAGACGCTGACGGAGAGGTGCGAATGGATTTAAGGTGGGCCGGATCTACGAGTTTTTTCGTAGGCTCTGGTAATTCTAGTGTTAAATGGAACTGGGAATTCAAGGCAGTGCTACACTGGTTGAAAAGCCACAGTCGCAAGATGATGTTCAATTTGAAATCCAAGAGGAAGCAAATATCTTTCATCTATCTCGTATAGTAAGACCTTTCAAGTGTTTAAATGCTGCCTCCACTTCACTAATGTGCGACAGTGAAACAATGATTGGAGCTTGTTTGTTTAATCTTTAAGAGCAAACTCTAACAAAATGTCAGACAATTTGCTCCGGATGCTGTATGAGCTAATCTTAAATACTGGTACCCAAGTGCTTAGGTGTTCAATATCTGTCCAGGAGATCCTAAAGAAAAACAGATTAGACAAACAGGTGAGTACACAGCAACAAACACAGATGTATGAATGACAGCTTTATGCTATCAATATTTCAAAAACCATGCAGAGAAGAACAGCTGCATCTAGCAGAACAAGCCCAGCCATGGTAGAGCATACCTAGGGAGTGGCCCACATTGTGTCTAAGGTCTCACAATGGCATATCACATGGTATAAAAGTAAATGATGTGGGGGGTTCTCAGTGTCCTGCACTGGAGGAAACTATGGATCTATTTCCCTCTATCGAGTATACAGCAATAGGTCACTCCCTGCCTCATGTACATGTATGTCTGTCACCATCTTATATGCACACAAATCCTTAAACACATAGGACTGCCTACAATGCATCTGACTATCAATATGACCGGATTTTGTATGCCAAACTCAGTTCTATGTAGTGTATACAATATGTGCTGGTAAGATGTGTAACGTGGACAGTGGTCCAGTATTTCACCTATTGGCACTACCTGAATATTGCTGTTCTTAGAGTGCTGAGCTGCCATTCAAGCTTTAACCAGCCACTGAGCTTCAGAGAAACTGTCAGGCCTTTTCCAGGAACTTGTTTTGTCTTTTAGTAGAATTATAACACTCAAACCTTCACAAAAACAGGAGACCAGACTGGGTCATGATTTATTCATCCTGCCATCAAATTTATTTACTGAACCCCAATATTCTGAATCATGGTTGTAAGGAACAATTGCTTTATTCCAGCAGCATCACCAGGAATGAATCCTGAAATGGAGTGCAACTGCAATGTGCACATCCATTCCTCAAGGGCCACTTTAGAGTTAACAAGCAACCTACCATAGAGTAACATCTTTCAGGACATGGGGGAAAAAAACAGCCGAACAAAGGATTGAACGTGGTAGTAAGTAGTAGGTGCAGTTGTATTGTCACGTGCGCAGAGTACAGTGAAAGTCTTAGTTGTTTGTATGTCCAGGCAAGATTCAGCTATAGATAAAAACATTCACATTTTTCTGGTACCTGTCTAAGAAATATAAAACATACCTAAATTCTTTTGTTCAGCAGACTTTAACCTAATAATTTTTCTGATATGTGTTTAAAAATAAAAGGAAATCTAAATTATATCTTGATATAGTAGATTTTATATCATATTCTCCTGACTGGGCTTCACTAAAGTCTTAGAAGCTCTGCATGTTCTTGCCACTGTTGTAAATGCACTGCTAAACCTCTCGCTGGTCCTGATTCTACAGAAGGTCTCTATACGGTACAGTATACTCCCTGAAGAAGAAAGTACAGCTTTGTGCAGATAATAACCAGAGCATTATGTAAACCTGGGACTTTGGAGCTATGAATATAATGGAATCGGTGAATGAAGATTTTTAGCTTTACTTTTGTCAATATGCAAAGTCTGACCTCCAAGTCACTTTGATTTTAACCTGGTACCCTGCATTTACCTGTGAGGCTAAACAGTAGACTTACAACCTATTTTAAAAAGTCATGATTGCAGAAAAATATTTAGCCCATTTGAAAACAAGCTAGCTGACTCCAAATTGAAAAAACAGCACTGAGACTGTCAGGTTAGTTTTGTGTGTGGCTCCTTTGTTATGTCTCTCTTACAAGGCAAGCCAGCATGCTATAAAACCATGTTGATTAGACTTTGGTTTTAAAGGCCAACAAATCCCTGACTTTAGAAAACAAAGGCAATCATGTTTAAAATTAAATACTAAACCAGAGCACTGGTTACACCCTTAAACAAAAGATTTGTGAAATAAAGTAGATGGGACTGCTAAAAGTTACCAAAACTACAAATAAAGTGTCATCCAGTAAAGGTAAGTATGCTGTACATAATGAACATAAAGCAGTTTTTTTTTTTTTTTGGGGGAGGCATATCAAACAAAGACAAAACTATGCTGGGGAATAATAGCCACATACTGACAACATGACATTATTGTATCCCTGGGGACAGTAAGTAGCAGTTTATCTGGTTTTGTATCAATCTATAGTTGATATTTGTCAAAAGCATGCAGCCATTGCTATGCCACGGCTCTGGCTGTTTGGAAAAAATCGGCAAGTTGATATAAAGAGAGGGGTTAATGAACCCATCAATCAAAATTGATGTAGGTGGGCCTTAGTTCCTGTTTCGAGGTTTCCTGGGGACATAGTAACAGTAATTAGAAGGTGAAGCACACATTTCAAAAGATGGTACTATTATTGTCTCAAGTTTTTTAAATCCCCCACTAACTTTTGTTATGAGTAATATTAATGTTCTCCCCGTCATAGTCTGTAATGTGTTATAGACCCTGACATTTTCTATGGCACCCACTCAATTTGTGTGTCAGTGATATTCATACTGCATCAGAGCAGAAGTCTATTTCCTCTCTTATCAGAATATACGCACCATTCTCATCCAAGGCCTGCACACTGGCCCCTCTGGACAGCAGCTCCTGTACCACCTGCTTGAGTCCATTTCTAGCAGACAGATGAAGAGGACTGGAAGAGAAAACAAAGGTGCAAAATTATGAAGGACTGATAGGAGTACCTCCACACACACACACACACACACAATTGTTCAATTCAGCCTCTTGATTTAATATGGAAATTCCACAGTTGGATCTTCAGAATGAGACAAGTAATCCTGGTAACATGAAAATTGTACCACTTACGTTTGTAATGCTGCATTTGTTGCATTTATAAGACTCTGATCTTTTATCTTCTCAAGAATCACCAAGGCACATTTTGCATGACCCTGAGATGAGTAAAGAAAAACAGACAGACAGTGCTTCAATAACGCTCATCCAACACTACTGTATAGCATACATTTTGCTAATATGCTAAGAATCCAAAGTTTTTTTTTTTGTTTTTTTTTTGTTAACTGGAGTCCTAACAAGACTTAAACAGCCGTCAGTCATTTCCTCTTATTGTAGAGTACAGTCACAGGTGAAGTGGAGTAGCCTATTCCAAGGGTACTGGATACAAAGCAAGAACTAACCATGGAAAGAACATCAGTCTATCAGGGCATACTATTTATTTAGCGCCACATTACAGTTGGTAATCTTCCTAATCTGCATCTCTTAGGGTTGGGTGGGATCAGGTAAGAGTGTCAGGAGAAAATGGACATACTGTACATGTTGTCATTTTAGACTAGGGTTTAACCATAGAAATCTCATTGACCACTTTGCCAAAGTGTACTCAACATTTTAACTCATTAGTGCTAAATATATTTTTGGAAAGCTGGTACACATCTATTGTTGGGTAGCTTGAGGTGTGCTGTCCACATGCTTGATTCCATAGTTACATGGCGTCAGACCTCACTATTTCTCTTCCTGATGTAGGGCCTGTCATCTTCAAGCAGACTTTTGGTATGATGGCTATACAGTGCATCCTTAAATGCCTTACTATTTGGAGACCTAACATGGCCATAGTTAATGAATTTAGTAAACAAATTTAAAAGATGTTCAGAGCTCAACCCCTTTATTATACAGAATTGACTAATTGCTAAGTTTGTTTTTTTTTTCCAAGTCAAAGTCATTTCTTCACAATAATGATATACATTGTTTTGCCACTTGAAATTATGTTCTAAAGTTAGCTTTTTTAATATAAATTTTAAAATGACCTTGTCTGTGTTTGCAGTTTACTGTGGAGCTTGAGGGTACATGGGTCATAGGTGATAGAAAAAGCCTTAAAACTTACCAAATACGTCCATTTTGAAGTAGCAAAGGTTTCAATCTACGAAAATATGCCTTCCATGTTTATACTGCATCATTGTGATAACACAAGAAAACTAGAAATAATTACTTTATCACAATTTGCTCCAATTCTCTTGAGGAAAGGATATGTTTTATGTTAGTGTGTCTACTTGCAGTGGCCAAGTTGGGTGGCGTTATGAAAACCAAACGCTGACCCCACCCAAGTTGCATTGTACTTAGTACACATGACAATACATCGGGACTGAACTGATTACACACCACTGTATCTTCTTCTATAATACGCTACCGTGGCTGTCCGTTTGTCTGTCCAGGATTTTAAATCAGCTGTAGCTCACAAACTGTTTGACCTGTTGACCTGAAATCTGGTACACATACATTACCTGATGTCTACTATGTGCTTTCGGGGTTATGATTGACCTCCAAGGTCAAAGGTCAGCCCAAGAAGGTCAAGGTCAAAAATCAAATACAACAACAACAACATTTATTTATATAGCACATTTTCATACAAACAGTAGCTCAAAGTGCTTTACATATTAAAGAATAGAAAAATGAAAGACATAATTATAAAAAATAAATCAACATTAACATCGAATAAGAGTAAGGTTCAATGGCCAGGGGACAGAAAAACAAAAACTCCAGACGGCTGGAGAAAAAATAAAATCTGTAGGGATTCCAGACCATGATACCGCCCAGTCCCCTCTGGGCAACAATAACCTGTAGTCTGAAATTTGGTACACATATACTACGCTGAAACTCTGCACTACTGCTTTATATTAAAAGCAAATAGTTTTGGAATTATTACTATTTTTATTTTATTGTAGAATCAACTCTCGGTAGCGGCCAGCAGGTGGTACACATGTGTACAGGCATCGCTACCACCTTCGCCATCACGTCCCCTACCTCTTCATATCTTAAATCATTCTTGAGGCAGAGTGAAGACTTAAGTGCCAGCTTAAGTGAAAAATTATGGAAAATGTACTAAGTAATTACAACACAAATACTGACTTACTCAGTTTTAATGCAAAAAAATGCCGACGGAAGAGAAGAAGTGGGCCACTAGAGTGGAGAAAAGAAAAGCTGCTCATGAAGCAGCAAGCGCATCAACCTCTGAGCAAACGAATGCTAAACGTACAGAGAAAGAAGATGAAAACTATGAACGCTCAAGTCAAGTGGATTCACTGCGCTGTTACTGGTTGTTAATAAAAGTTTTCAGTTTCTGACGTGTCTTGCGCACTCACAATCAAAAAAAGACAACTCAGAAAATGATTAAGACAGAATGTGATATCGAGCGGATTGAAGCATCAAACTAAATATCAATTTTTTTTAATGTATGATGAGTTGATCTTGCTGAAAATATGATAATAGAAGAACTGAGCACAATTCTTTTGAGTGAGCAAAATCACTAACACTAAAGCCAATCAATCTGTAAATCCACGGTGAGAACATACAAACTACTGTACATGTAGAACCTGCCACTTACAGGCAGGAATGACAATCCATTCTGTCTGTGTTAAAACATATTTACTAAATTTACTAAACTTCATCCAGATTAAACTTAGGTGAACTGGTGTAGCCAAACTGGCCTTATAATGTGTGAGCATATTGTGTGTGTGTGTGTGTGTGAGACTGGCGCCCTACCTGTGGACTGTTCCTTCCTTGTGTCCATCCAGTGATTGCTGGGATAGGCTCCAGCTATACCACAGGCCTGCCCTGAATTTGGGGTGAATGCCTAAGACGTCTGTTCAGTTCTTGTGGAAACAAATATGTGCTGCTACTCTCCTTTTTTGTAGGCTGCTTGGCCCTCCTCATGTATTTAAAATACTATGGAGCTTGAGCGTACCATTAGAAGTATATTTTATTGACGATGAGAGTGTGGGGTGGTATTGCTTGCTGTCAGAGCTGAAGGTGCCACAAACATCTTTGCATCAACATTCAGTGTTAATAATGGCTGCCTACTGATGCCTTTCCGAGGTGAATCCACTCCCTGCTGGCCAGGAAGGGTGCCGCACTGCCAGGGAAGAAGACAAATGGCAATACAGTGGAACCTCGGGTCACAACTGTAATTTGTTCCAACACTTTGGTCGTGACCCGAAGTAATTTCCCCCATAGGAAACAATTAATCCGTTCCAGACTGTACGAACTGTATATATATTTTATTAAAGATTTTTAAGCACAAAAATAGTTAATTATACCATAGAATGCTCAGTGTAATAATAAACTAAATGTAAAAGCATTGAATAACACTGAGAAAACCTTGAACAACAGAGAAAACTAACACTGCAAGAGTTCACGCTATAGCCTTACAAACCGCTCGCTGTAAACACTTTTTTTAATGAGTTTTAAGAACAGGGAAAAAAATGAACACTTGAAAAATCTGTAACTTATACAAAAACTAACCATAAACAACCAAGAAAACGAACCTTGCATGAGTTGAGTTCTGGCATGAAGGAAGTGAGGAGGAACTGGGTGGAGAGGAGATTACAGTTTTGAGGTAAAGTCCCTCTGCGCGATGCATGTCTGACCGAGTACTGTACAGTACAGGGAGAGACTGAACACATGCGTAAATCATCGGTGCGTATAAACCGGAAGGAAAACTGGCTTGTTCGTCACCCGAATGTGTGGTCGTGAACAGATGCAAAAGTTTGGCATACTTTTTGTACGTGTTCTGAGACGTTTGTGACCCGAGGTTCCACTGTACGAAGTGCACAGTCTCTTTTTAAAATGGTTGAATCTTAAAACAATGGTTTGCCTTTTGCTATTTTACCTCCATAAAATGTCATGAATATGCTGTTCTGCAATAAGATTATAATTTGATGATGCAGATCAATACTTGATGATATTTTTGGCCTGAAAAATGGATGTGTTTGGCTTTTTCCATCATCTATGGACTCTGTGTACCATAAGACCCATTGTAAACTCTAAGAACAGACAAAGTATTTTTAAAATTTATAAAAGATGCTTAACTTCAAAACACAATTTCTAACGGCAAATTGATATATAAAATGATTGTGAAGAAAAACGTATTCTTAAACCTGTTATGTATGTCTGACACTGAAAGGCGCACCATATTTCCCACTCCCTGCTCACCCACATCAAGGTACAAAATCAGTTTCAGGTTTCAGGTGAACATACGTTACTGCAGGCGAGGTGGAAGGCAGTGTTTTTGTGTTCATCCCTCAAGGTCAGGTTGGCGTTGGCACTTTTAACTAACACTTCTGAAACACATGAAAACAATCACAGAAATTAGTGAATTGAGGCTCAGCTTTCTTCATGCCTGTAGACTTAACAGAAATGAAAGAAGCAGTTCATCTTTAAGTGGATTCATTTTATAGGTAAAAGATTTGAATATCTATCTACACAGAATATTCAAAAACAATTTGCTCAGGGCCATTGCTTTAAATCTAAAAGGGTGACCTAAATGTCTACAGATCACACAATTAAAACAATTTGTTATTTACAATATAAAACTGGTTGATAAACTGAAAATACAAACCACAAATTCACCCCCCACCAATCACAATGGCTTCATAATTCTGATCACTCATCAAGTGTATAGTTTTAAAAGTATAATTTGGTTTAATTTGAATTTATTGTCATATAATACCGTATTTTTATCTTATGTTTTGCTTTATAAATTGGAAGTAATGAAGATACCTGCTTGATAAACTGCTGCCATTGATACCTATTAGAGCAGTTGTTCTCAATCTGTGGGGTGGGGGCGCGAAGTAACAAAAAGGGGAAGAATCGAAAATATGAAAAATATTGAAACCAAAACAAATTAACTTAAACTACATTCTGATAGTAGAAAAATAAATATAGAGTTAGATAAATGTCGATAAAAGTTAAGTAGGTATAATAAAATATACATCTATAATATATCATTAATTAAAACAGAACAAATTGGTATTAGTGAGCTCCTTTCAAAAAGACGTTAGGGGGGCGCGATTAAAACTGTTATGAAAACTCGGGTCGCAAATACTTAATGGTTGAGAAATGCTGGATTAGAGAGTGACAGTTTTCTCTTTTTGCACAAGTCCTTTTTCAGTTCATTATGTGTTTTAGTGACGCTTGCTTTGCCTCTATTGTGAAGCATAATTTAAGTTTATGAAGCAATCATCTACTAGACACATCTTCCTTCCTCCTCTCTTTTCAACCGTTCTCTCTTTCTTTTATTCTCACTGAAGCTACAGGTCTTATTTATAAAAAGTTGTGTCAAAATTCTCACTATGAAAAATATCATATAAAATAAAGAGACGTGTGGAGTGTTTAGGCCTACTGTGGACTCAGTCCTGCCTTACACCTAATGCTATCAGAAGAGGCTCTGGCACCCAGTGATGGGCTTTACTTTACAGTATGTCTTCTTACTAGGTGAAAAAAAGGAAGTTTAAGCACCAGTTAGCTAATTCTTTCTGCAAGTGAACTGTTGTGCAAAACGGATCTTTCCAATAGACCTCCAGAGCTTCATCCCAGTAAAGAGGTTGTCGCTTTATATTCTGCATCAGTGATAATGCCTGTTGCACTATGGTTAAGACTGGGGTTGGGGTGATGATTATCTGACTCACGTCAAGTAAGACCTGCAGTCCAATTGGCTGCCCAGCAGAGCTGCCGAATCGTTATACTGCGGAGGTCTGCAGCTGAACCCATCTCAATCTTTAAGTTGAGAAAAAACATTTTTATTACGCAAGCATGGCAATGCAGTATGGCTGGCTTCATTACATGCACCCACATTGATGACAAAGGTGAGAACACAGCTGAGACTCTCAGTCCTTATAATTAATTTTAAATTGCCAGACTTCATGTTCTTGATGTTGCAACCTTGATAATTGCTGTTTAGTTATTAACTTGTAAAGAAAGTATTCTACTCAGTACATTTATCATCCATGCCCAAAGCTGCTCCAGAAGATCAGGTTTTGTAATATATGGAGCTTGAATTGTGTTTACAATCCTTGATCTGTTTCAGCACAGTGGGTGATCACAGAATTAAATACATTATAGATTATTAAATTACGGCTCCATACCTACTGCTCCAATTCGGCCAAACTCTGCTGCAATCATAACTGCAGACTTCCCTGATTGGTCAATCGCATTTACAGGTGCATTGTGGCTCAGAAGCAGCTGGAGACACTCCACGTGTTCAGAAAAGGCAGCAGCATGGAGAGGGGTCCTATAAGAAGCAATTTAAATCAAAAAACCAATGATACCACATTGGTGGCAACTCAACATGAGATGCCTAAAACATCAAAAACCTGGCTAGATGTCTTTAGACAAAATGAATATATTCATATTAGATAATGCCTGATCTGTTATGTTACAGAATGTCACATAGATCTTCCTTTCCAAAATTACAAAGGTCACATAGCCTTCCTGATTTAAAAATAAGCACACTTGGATTTTCATTTTAAAAATAAAATAATTATGTACATTATCAATTTACTGCTTAAACAATAAACATTATTTCAATAAATGCTTAATAGTTATAAGTAACTTGCCAGCAGAGCTGCTAACTCTGACTGTAGTCACGCTACATGACAGTAAGACTCTCATTGTCCTCAGTACATGTGACAGCAGCGCCACCTGCCTTTGGATTTACAACTAGCTTGAGACTGAATGCTGAAGAGTCACTGCTGCAGCTTCTCTTCCAAAGATGATACAAGTGGCAGCACAAAAGCCTTCCTTACCTTCCTTTGGCATCCTTACACTCCACAATATCTGGACCCAGTGCTTCAAGCAAAATTGAGGCACAGCCTTCATGATCATTTATTCTGCAGTTACACAGGAAGAAAAGGCAAAGTCAGCCTACTGTCATACACCAGTAATGGTGCTCTGCTCAAATAAAAATTGAGAATCTATTTCCCTCACACTCACCGTACAATAAACAAGACAAGACATGATCTTAGAGCAAGCTGTTATAGAGTTGTGATTAACTCAGCAGTAGGCTCATTGCAAAACAATGTTGTTGTTCATTTAATTATTCCATGTACACAATATGCTTAAAAACAGCATTTTCTTGACACAACAGACTCTAATTGGGATAAAGACGCGGCACTAGCTAATAAACTATTTGAGGTATGTAGTTTGCAGAGATTCATTGGCATACAGTAGCAATGACTCTAAATGCTCAGCATGCCTGTGCTGTGTGGAGGAGAGCCATTTTGGCTGTAACAGGTGCTCTTAAAACCCCACTATTCACTCTGATCCCACCGCCTTTGGCATGATGTTTTCCAACATGGCAGCAAGCCCTTGGTTCTTTTTTGCAAGATATATAATTTATGTCTGCTGCAATCAAAACTATATTTGAAAAAGGTGTACTACAGGGTGAGGCAGAAAGGACGGACGTCTTTGAAATGGCTAGAACTCACCACTAGGTGGAGTGACAGATGTGCGGTAGGTGGCGTTAGGTTTGCGAAGTCTTAGCGTTTTTTTATTTTCTTTTTAGTTGAAGCCATGGAGCCGTGGACGATAGAACACTGCATTTTTGCGTACAACTGTTTTGTCAAGAACAACCAATCTATTACCGCAGTTCAGCATGAGTTTCATTGCCATTTCAATATCCACAGAAATAAAGCTGTTCCCGCTCGTAACACTTTCCTACGTTGGGTTAAAGCACTTCGTACACGAGGTACACTAGTGAACAAAAGACCGCCGGGGGCTACACGAACGGCACGTACCCCTGAAAATGTGGAAAGCGTATGACTAGACCTGCTGCGCAGTCCAAGTTGATCTGCTCGGAAGCATTCTTCTGAAACTTGGCCACAGTAATCGTTCGGTAAGGCGTATTTTGCATTTAGACCTGCATTTCCATCCCTACAAATTGTGAAATGCTATTTCAATATGAACTCAAATCTTTCAATAAATTTCTTTGTAAGAAAAAATTAACAATTTTGTGATTTTGTAAAAAACATCCGTCCTTTCTGCCTCACCCTGTACAACGGGCACAAAACACACCTTAGTTTTCTAAATTTACACCAATTATTTGGCAGTTTAACGTTCATGGGTGTAAATGTAGTGTAGTGTAGTGTAATACAAGGTACAGTTGGGTCACAGTGTTTTGAGCCAAACTGAGGTAGTCACTTGGAGCAATGTGTCTGCAGGTCTACCAGTCTACATACTGGAACAGCAGATCAGTCATAGAGAAAGGGTTTGATTTTGGGGTTGCAGTGGCTGCATCCATCCATCCATGTTTGTTCCTAACCTGTTCATCCAGGGCAGGGTCGCTGGACAACTGGAGCCTATCCCAGGAGTCTTTGGGTGCACACCAGGAACAACACTAGGACAATACTTATCCTCCTTGCCAGCCAAAAAATTAAAGCTTAGCTGAATATTAACTTCTGAATTAGTACTGAGCAGATAACTGAGAATCTCGAAAACTATTACAACACATACAATAAATCCACAAAGACAATTATATACTTTAGCACATATTTATATTTTGGGGGAGAGGGTTTGTCAGCATAGTGGTGCAGTGATTAGTGCTCATTCCTGATAGCACTAGAGTCCTGGCCCAGTCACTGTCTGTATGGGTTTTCCCTTCATATCTCAAACACATGCCTGGTAGGTTGATTGGCAATTGTAAATTATCCAGTACTGAAACAGGAATCACTGGGCAGTGAGCTAAATGGCATTTATCTGGCTACAATGTGCATTATTCAGCTGTACGTTTTGCTAAGTCCATACTGTATCTTGTTAAATCATATCACTTGTATGGAATATTATATAGTTATGTTTGTTATAAGTAAATGCTATATTTTAAATGTACATGTTGGATTCATTTATTTCCGTATTTGGTCTGTTATGCTTTCTAGTGTGTTGTCTTTCTTGTCTTTACAACATGCTTTGCTTCACATTTTTTTCACTTGAAGGTTATTTTTAATTTTGAGATAATTTAATCACTGAAAATGCATGAACTGACCTTGTGTATTAAACATTAAGATTCAGAAAAGTGAATAAGAATAGTATAATCACATTGCTGGCCTACAGCCTTAAAATTGTATTTTTTTGCCTTCCCAGCTGATAAAAGGTAGGCAGATGGTCAGTCATTTTCTAACCCACTTAGTCCTGTACAGCAGTGTTTCCCAATCTCGGTCCTGGGGGCCCACTGTGGCTGCAGGTTTTTGTTCCAACCAGATTCCTAATCAGTGACAACACCTGATAGCAGTGATCTCATTTAATAACTGGTATTATTTTTCTTTTATTCGACATTCAGAAAAGCACAGCAGCATGATTTTTCCATTTATAAGACATTTAGAAATATTTCTGCTTTTGCTATAGATTTAAATGCTTAACTCGCTTTTGTTGATTTCATTATATTTCGCCCTTTCTCTGTGCAGTTTTTCCCCTTCGTTGTATCTGATTAATTACAATTAAAAAAGAACAGAGCAGACATGCTGGCAAACAACACTAAATAATCAAAGGCTGCAACTACTTTAGCATCAGACCCACTAATTAGTGAATACTGGATTAAACAATTAGAACACCTAGAAAAGTAGAATGAAAATCAAGATGAAAATATTGTTAAAAAGAAAAAAATACATTATTCCCATATAACTGCTTGGTACATTTTAATGTATATATATATATATATATATATATATATATATATATATATATATATATATATATTTTTTTTTTTTTTTACTAAACTTAGTTTTCTAATTTCTATATTGTTCCCAAAACACAGAACTTGGGAAATAACACATCACTTAATTAGCCCAGGAGTTCAATTAAAAACAGAAGCTGGTTGGAACAAAAATCTGCAGCCACCGTGTGCCCCCAGGACCGAGGTTGGGAAACACTGCTGTACAGGATTGCGGAGGTGTGATAAGCCAAGTGCAGTAGCTGTAGATGATGCAAATAAAGAGGCAGCTGCTTGGCTTTGTCACGGATATTTGGGGGAAAAAATATTAAAGAAATAATGTTTTCATTTACCTGTTTTAGCTCCCCTACTCAGATTAACACGGCAGCGGCACAAAGTTTTACCGCTTGTTTGAGCACCGGGGTGTTCGAAGGGCTGCCTGGAGGCCTACAGGTGAACCGAGAGCAAGCCGTGGGGCTCAAACCTGCTGACACAGAGACACACGTCTGAGGCCGGTTTTCGAGCGCGCTCACAGTTTCTGACAGCCGAGTGCGGAGGAGCGCTCCAGTAACCGCTGCAGCGGAGAGGACAAAAGGGCAATATTTATAGTCAAAGATACAGGTCTGAAGGATAGAAAGCTCAGTTTTAAAGTAGCTGGCAAAACGGAATTCACATGTGTGGCAGGCATAGAAGTGAAAGTGGGAGAAAGTAAAACAGTACTCACTTCCCAGAGACTGAACGGAAAGCCTGCAAGTCACCAAGAGAGACAGGTACACGTGTCGTATTTCGACTAGGGGCCTCATGCATAACGGCATACTTAGAATTCACATTAAAACATGGCGTACGGACAAAAGCGGAAATATGCGTATGCACAAAAAACCCAGATACATAAATCTGTGCGTACACCAACTTCTACGTTCTTCTGCTACATAAATCCCGGTCAGTGTGAAAAATAACGCACGTGCACTCGCCTGCTGCCACTCCCCAAACTCCTCCCAGAATTACACCTCTTTGAATATGCAAATCAATATAACTTGCCCTTAAGCTCAGCGTTCTGTGATAAGACAATGGCAAAAGCACGGAGGGAAATAGAAGAATTTCAGCGAATACCAAGTGGAGGCAAAGAAAAATGTACTATTTGTTGGTTTAAACAGTGGCATAAACAACAAAAGGAAGTTGATCGAGTGACATAGTGTTGGAGAAACTTGAAAGCTCAAGTTCACAAAGTCGCACAGTGCCCGAAATAAAAAAGAATTTGTCAGATATCAAAGTCGCTGTGAAAAGGCGAGTCGTAGCCCACTGTCTGAGTGTCATATGAAAGCTTATTAGGGTACAGAGAAAAAAAAAATAGGGACACAGTGGGGAAAAAAGCTTGAAATGTCAACTTTAATCTTGAAATTTCCACTTTAATCACATAGTTTATTTTGTCATTAAAGTAGAACATCATAAACTTAACCTTAAAATTGTTTAATTTACTAGTTTCTCAAATACCATCAAAACTAAAGTAGCACGTTAATTAAATGCTTTGTATTATATGTGTTCTTCTATGTGCTCTGTGTGTGTGAATCACTACGTGCTTCTTATACGAGCTTTCTCTTCCTCTGAAAGGACACAGAATCCATTACATTCGTGATATTACAGCTCTCTGAATAATTAAAATACTGAGATGTATACGTGATATCATTTTCATGATGACAGAAGTTAAAGCATGTTATTAAACATGGGAACATGGTGGCGCAGTGATAGTGATGAGCTGGTGCCCCGTCCAGAGATTGTTCCTGCCTCCCATCATGCCACATCATGGATGTGAATCAAATAAATTAAGGGAAACCACACAGGAACAGTAGCACTGCTCTGACACTGGGTGCCACCAGTTTGCAAAACCGAGCAGAGAACTTGCGTACGCCAAGGATTTAACGGATGTCAAAATGTGCGTGGCTTTATGGCAAGTTTAGTTTTTATACATCGCGATGTGAGCATGAAAACGGGCGTACGCAACATTTTTGTGTATATGCACTGTTTATGCATGAGGCCCCAGGTCTTCAGGCTTTAATGTAGATCTGTGCTACTGATTTATTTAACTGAGTAGTGGAGATACGTACTGTCTTTTGTGCATATAGTAGATGTTTAGATTTTTCATTTTGTTTTGATTATTTTTTCTCCAGCCTGTCGTTCGTTATCCATTTTGTAACTGGATGAAGGAGGTGGAAGATTTTTTTTGTTTTGTTCTTTTCTTCAGTTTTAACTTGGAAACCACTGTAAATATTATAACACCTGCACTGATTTTTCTTTTTGGAAGTGTCTTTGTATTAAACTTTTTTTGCAAGACATTTCTTAGTTGAATAGAATGGTCACTACTGGAATAAAACAGATTCCTGTTTTTGTAGTCTTTTTTTATTCTGAGTCTCTATTACTCCATCCCCTGGTTGCTCGGTAGGTAGTTTTTACATATTACAGAAATGCTGTCTGAGTCCTCAAAACTGATCAAAATGTCTTCTGGAATAAAAGCAGGTGGGAGGTGAGGAAAATTGAGCAGATTTTGTTTAGCAAAGTTTCTAATTTGGAAAAAGTGCAAAAATTGTGCTGATGGGAAGCTAAATGTGGATAGACATGATCTATGTACAAATCTTTAAATGATTTAATCCCGTATGCTTTCCAAATATTAAAAACTATATAAATTCGAGAGGGTGGAAAAAGGTGGTTATCATGCAGAGGTGCCACAGATAAAATATTCTGTAACTTGAAGTGCTTCTGCCTTTGGTTCCATATTCTGAGTGAATGAAGGACAATTGGGTTGTGAGTACATTGACGATAACTTGTATTTACTGAGGTACAAAGCAAGGAATATAAAGAAGTACTGCAGGATTTAATTTTTTATTATGTACTGCAAAGATTTTACACAAGTATTTCATGGTGTTTTATTTCTTTTTGCTTTAGTATGTTTTTTATTTTATTTTTTGTTTTTATTTAACCTTATTTTTAGGTTTATTTCAACTACAGCATATTGCATTTGTTAGATTAGATTAGATAAACTTTATTAATCCCAAGGGGAAAATTACCTGCATACAGCAGTAGAAACATAAAAAAGCAAGGATACAGTCTCATTGGACAGATAACACAGCCAATCAATCAATGAATTAGTCAAATGAATCAATCAAATAAATAAATAAACAAATGTATATTGTGCAAAAATTTTAAGTGAACTTAATAGTATGTTGAATTGCAGTACGCAGAAAAGACCCCTAGGGGCACATCTTAGTACAGTAGTGGTGGAATGAGCCTGTGGCTAAAAGTATTCCAAGAGAGCGCCTCCTGGAGGGGATGAGGGGATTTTTCATGATGGCATCATATTTTGCCACCATCTTCTTTTCCAAAACAGCTTCCACTGTGCCCAGGGTTAGCCCTGTGATGGAGCAGACTTTCCCAATAAGTTTGCAAATATGTAAAGCATCAACCATCCATATTCCACTCCCATTTTGTCCAATTTGGGGGTCAGAAGAATGTCCAATACTATACTCTTATTGATGGGTAGTGTGCAGTAATAAATTGAATAGTTTTAAAATTGAGGTCTGTCTAGAGTCTTAGTGATTTGTGTGGCATGTATGGGTGGCTACCATCAGCTGCCATATTTTCTATTGTCTTCAACACTGCCTTCCTTTACACACTCGGGAGGCCACCTATAAATTGACCGCATGGATAAAACCTGCAGAATCATTTACAGTATTGCAGTTTCATTGTTCTTCAGTTCATATACAGTACATCAATGTCCTATATAGTCCAGGGCCCCTGTTGTTTGTCACGTCTGCAAATGAAGGTGTTCCTTTTTAGCATTGCACATCTACTGTCCTTAACAGAGCAACTCTTAATGGGGACGCTGCGAGGCTGCTGCTGCTTTGGGGTGTTTTCTAACTGGTATAATTTAAAATTTAAAAAACTAACATTTTAAACATTGCACATATTGTATTTCAACTCACTTTGTACTCACATTAGACTAATTAAATCTTTAATACCATTTTCAGCAATTTTTTTTCTAGATATTATAACAGTTGTCTGTTGATGACTAAAATATCAGAAAAATAATTAACTTGTTACATTGGGTCTTTAAAACAATGAGCCTCCTACCATAATTCACACTCTTAAATCCAAATATAATCTACAGTGTAATTCTCTTTTAGGCTTTGTTCCTAAACCACATGATTATAAAAAAATACATTTAAAGGACATTTTTCTGCTGAGGTAAATCCCTGCTATTCATGGTGTATCTACCAATTTCATTTCTGCAATGGTTTTTTTTGCATTGTATTATTTCTCAGGGGCGGCATGGTGGTGCAGTGGTTAGCACTGCTGCCTCGCACTTAGGAGACCCGGGTTTGCTTCCCAGGTCCTCCCTGTGTGGAGTTGGCATGTTCTCCTCATGTCTGCGTGGGTTTCATCCCACAGTCCAAAGACATGCAGGTTGGCTGCATTGGCGATCCTAAATTGTCCCGTGTGTGTGCTTGGTGTGTGTGTGTGTGTGTGCGCCCTGCCCGGGGTTTGTTTCCTGCCTTGCGCCCTGTGTTGGCTGGGATTGGCTCCAGCAGACCCCCGTGACCCTGTAGTTAGGATATAGCGGGTTGGTTAATGGATGATGGGTTATTTCTCAGGATTCAATATAACTGCTGTGATGTTACATGGCAAGCATGGTATTACAGTGTGGTAAGCTTGATTACATGCGCCCACATGGATGAAACAGTGCCAAAGATGAGATCTCAGGTGAAAGATCAGTTAATCTTACGATTAATTTTGAAATTGTCAGTCTTCATGTTTTTTGATCTTTGTTTTTTTTTTTTTTTAACTTTTTTAAATTGAGCGTTGGCATGTTTTAGGGCATATGTACACTTATTCATTTACAGCAACCAACAAGTATACTCAGTAAGATCTACTTATATAGTCACGTACCAATATCTGATCTGATTATGTTTCTTCTTTAATTATTATACCTGATGAGTTGTGGCTCATTAAAATAATATTCTTAATTAAGCAAACAACTGAACATTTAAAAAAAATAAGATTATTTCATTTTTTTCTTGAATATGCTACATCAATCTTGCACTACTGCAAAGTCAAAAACAAAGCAGTCACATCACTAGATGGTGTTCGATGACCTGCAACATTTTCAGTGCAGGGTGGCCCAGTGACACAGCAGGTAGTGTGGCCACTTCACAGTCCACGAACACGTGTTCATCATCTATTGAAAATGTGTAGACTCCACACTGGCATCTTTACTAATTTATCATGGTGCTTTCCCTTTAATAATGCTAAATCAATAACTTCTATGTCTTAAAATTAGTAAATGTTAAACAAAGATTTCCCACTGAGGTAGTTGTGCATGAACAGAGACCAAGCCAGGTACCCCGTGACACAGGTAAATGTCAAACAGGTATCCTGTGGTGATCTTACATGCTCTGTGACTTGAATGGAGCAATTGGAGGTTAGGGGTGGGGAGACGAAGGTTTAACTCACACAGCACAGTGCAGAGGGGTGAAAGGGTTTCCTTCAAAACAACGACACACCTTGTGCTCCAGCAGAACCTCTACACAGTTCTCATGGCCTGAAATGAAATGAGAGAAGAAGTACAATGGCAGCTTGTGTTACTTTTAGATTGTACCCAACTTCATTTATTTGACATACAGTAGCAATTTTACAAATACATACCATTATAGCAGGCCCAATGCAGAGGTGTGTAGCCCTGATTATCCCGTAAAGTTGGCGTTCCCTCTGAAAATGCTATTGTCAGCAGTTCACTGAGCCATGTAGCATGGCCTCGAGCCGCAGCAAAATGAATTGGAGTGCGTCCACGGCAGTCGCCCACTAGAATGGATGCTTCTTGTTCCAACAGACATTGCACACACTCTTCATTCCCAGAGAGAATCTAAACGGCAAAGAGCTCAAAATGTCAAAAAAAGATCCAATTGTGACATTTATAGCCTGGTGCATCTTTTCATTGCTTGAAACCTTTCAAGAGGCTAAACAGATAAGTCAACTTAATAAAATAAAGACATTGCTAAAATTTGCATCAGTTTGTACAGATTCAGTTTAAAACAACATCTCTAACAAAAGAGGAATTTTTAATGGGAAAGGAAATCCTCACCCCAAGATGCAGGGCAGTGCAGCCCTGTGAATCGACAGCATCGACACTCGCCTCCTTCTCCAATAAGAAAGTTACAGCATCCACATGCCCGTTAGCGACAGCCAGCATCAAAGGCGTCCTGTACAAAGATCATCGTTCAAATAAATTACTGCAACGCTTTACACAAAAGTAAGCTTAAGATGAACCGTTCCAGAACTAAAAGACATTTTACCGAATGAATCATGGCTTTTTCAGGAAATAGACAAGTCGAAAAACAAGTATTCTTGCATCAATAATCTTAGTGTAAAATGTTTCACATAAAAGGGCATGAATTAAATATTCCACTGCAGGAAATATATTACTACTGAGCCCTTAAAAGATATACAGTATTAAGGAATAGAGCAGTGAAGGATTCATTTTCAATATGGTGGGGTAAAACACTCATTTTGTTACATTTAGAGAAGTGTGTGTGTGTGTTCTTCTTTATCATCCAAATGACTGGCCTTTACCCCATCACATTGTAAAGCAGAAACATAGACTCAGACAACTTAGATATTCTCTTGGCTGCCTGAGCAGTTAGGGGAGGTGACATTGACAGATACCGGTGAGAACAAGTCTACGTGTTAATGAGTCTGGTATTTCATGACACTGTACTATGGAGTCTGACCCCCCATGCGAGCTGCCTTGGATAAGTCACTTTCTCATCTCAATAGAAAGTACAAAATGTAACAAAGAGGTTCACTGCACACTTTCTTTATTTCTTTACAATAAAGCTCCAGGGTGGATAGAAAACCAGAGAAAGAATTTTAAATAGAGTATACTTTATAGAGACAGGGCTAAGGCTCAGGTTACTCAAGCAGGTGAACTGCACAGATCTGACATCTCTTGTGCCGTACCCAAGGTTACCGGTACCTTAAGGGGAGAAACAGCTGGCTAAAGCAGATTTTATAAACAGCTGAGGTAACAGCTGCAAATACTTCACAATTATCAGAAGAGCTAACTTTTTAAGTATGCTTAAGAAACTTGTGCAGCTCACCACACTGTTGGCACTAAACACAAATGGCAGACATCATCAGATTCACTGTCAGGTATTTGGAGAATACATTTCAATTTAGAATTTGCCTCTCTGTCTTTTCTTCAAGTTTCAGGAGTTAATTAGATCCTTGTCCTTCTGTCATGCAGTGCAGAGTGTTGCAAAGATTTCATTGAAGATTTGTGCCCTAGCTGGGTACATTACGAAGAGGAGCCAGTGGCTAATTGTTGATGATATGGTGAGAAGATGGTCCAAAAGGACTTCTGAGAATAGCTGCTTCTGTGAATCAGTTGGCAAGTGTGGTGCACTCTAAGAGTCTCTTTACAGAGCTGCACCAAGCTTGGTTCACTGAACGAAGATTAAGTTAGGGACTCCTGACATTGTGGGAGGATCTGGGAAATTCTCACTGAGTTAGAGAGCATTGTTAGGGAATAGTTAAGTGTGAAATATACAATGGACTTGGGTTACAGCATTCTCAACTTACAGTATTTATGCAGATATAAAAAGCGCATAAAACCTAAAAATATGTTTTTTTTTTTAAACTGAAGATTGATTACATTTTTATCTAGCCTCTTTTTTTAACTTACAAATGAAATTAACTAGTTTTGACATGGATGAATAATTCTACGCAGTACAGACTTTTTTGTCACCGTTTTCAGTCATTTTGTGCCTTCATGCACAGAGGTCAAGAAAAGTAACCAAGAGCACACAACATTCACACAATAAACTCTGTCGGAGGTAAGACGCTTAATCGGCAGTTGGTCATTTAGCTGAATTCACTGCTTATGACTCTCATCATCCTAAGTACACATTCCAACCATGTTTTTTCAGAGAGCAGAACTGTTGGGTTGTGGAGGTGACAATGAGTTATTCCTCAACAAAAACAGCATGTCTCTGCTGAGGGATCATGCGCACCGGTACATTTGAAATGATTTTGTGGTTTGCTTTCTGTGAGCAGAATGTCTTTTATTACTAGAAGTGAAAATGAAAATAAATTACCTTGCATACTACAGAAAACACACCGTTCATCTAGATGATTCTACGGCAAGCTCTGCTGAAGGCATATAGTGTAGCACTACAGTGATGCAGATAGTGGCAGTATCAGGTGAATTTGATTTAATTGCGTGATGTTACATATTTTTTCTTCTATAGCCTATTCAGGTTATGTCAAGTCACATGTCTGCTGTCTTTAGGACTTAAGTATTTGTTAGTAATGTCCACTTGTGAATGCATAGTATCTAAGTTACTAGGCCTGCAGTGTTCACATTGTGTCAGAAATGTGATTGCATTATGACAGCCAACCTGTGCTCATCACTCTTGTGGTATAAGATTAGGGAGTTTGATCGACAGTCACAAAGGGAATTAGTTACTCACTAACCCTTTATGGGATCTTTTTTCACGTGGTCAAATGCTGTCTCATCTGATCGTGGAAAAGAAAACAGGCTCTCCGGTTCTGTCAGGTGCCGGGGTTGATTTTATTGACTGGTACTTGTGTGACTTGTTTCATGCAAACTTGTACACATGTGGATTTATTTTTATACTGACACTGCCTAAATAATGGTAGAAATGTTTTCCATAATACACAGTATTCCCTTCAGCTAGACCAGTCATGTATTGGATCACATCTGTATTTCATGCAAAATGCTCCAAGGTTAATTTGGTACCACATCAAGACCACTGTTTCCAAAGAGTCTGAGCTGCTATGACCTACACCATAGTGTGACTGCCATGTTCATGTCTACCTAAACAAACCAGACCACAGGAATATTCACTCCAGACTTTGAAAAGAAAACCCGCTCCAGTTAAACTAGGTGAGAAAACATGTTAACACTACTTCTCCCTCTGTCTGAAAATCACCAAAAAGCACTTTTGTAAAGTAGAAGAATTAAATACCATGTTTTTTGTTTCTTTTTATGAATAAGGACAGTCCAGATCGTGAAAATGGTTGACAATAACAGTGCTGTAGCTATAGATCAACCATGGTGGTAAAGCACTAGGCAAAACTATAATTTTATCAGTCAAGCTGTATCCATAGACCAATCAAGTAATCTTGGTTCTTCTGTGAGGTTACAAAGCTTGTAATCCAAAAACACAGTAAACATATGAACAATCTGTGAATATTTCAGAAAAGAGCTTTGGCTCTATCATTGATAGCAGCAAGTTGAAATGGTGTGGGCATTATGGAAATACTGTATAGATTTTTATATATACAATTCCACACTGGATGAATACAATATAATATGCACAGAAATTAGAATGTATAATATGATTACACTCTTTATTTTAATTTTACTTATATTATTCTGCACCTTATAAGAATGTATTATTTTTCAAGTATATTGTAATGTCAGCACCAATATGGTTTAAGCACTGTTAAGTACTGAATCGCGCTGAGCCTTAGATAGTTAAAACAGTGGAGTCTTACATATAACTGCTCCGCCAATGTAAAACGACACCATGAAAGCCGATGCCAAAGATTGGGTGGAGGATTAACAATAAGGGGGCATGGTTGAAAAGTTAGCGGACGAAGATAGCAAAATGCCAAAAGGTGAGGGCTACTATCATAATGAATAACAGGCATGGATGGGCATAACCTAATAGGAGGTGGGCTTGACTGAAAGTTACCGGATAAAGGAGGCAAAATACCATTCAATGTTGTCCATTAGCATAAGCAGGAGTGTCAAAGTATCTTATCTATATTAAGCTATGTATACAAATGTCTCAGAGCCCAGGAATAGAGGCTCACTGCGCAAAAATGAGCATGACTGTTAATATCTTTTAATAAAAGTCACTGAAACCAACACTCCTGACTCTGCATGAGTTCCTGGCTTTGGGTATTATGGGTTTGGAATTTTATTCTATGGCAGCATCTGGCAAGGATGTGTCCTCTTTGAGACCTTTCTCCCCACTATCTGGAGGTACGCTGAGATTTATAACATGCATATGTTCTGGAAATCCCTTAGGAAGAGGTCCAATTGTAAATTTTAGTCATTCGTGCTAAAGTTGTTGTGGCTGCAATCCTCACTATGTTTGGAAAATGGAAGGAAATCAGCCCTCTTTACTGGTCATCTAAGCTTATTAAATAAGGCAAAAAAAAATCTGAAAAGGAACTATAAACATTTGAGACAGGACATATCTGACATATCTTGTAATTTGTAAATACAGCAGTAGTAACCAGAGCACAGAAAAACTGTAGGTGATTGACTCACTGTCCTCGGGCATCTCTCATGTCCACAACATCTGCACTGTCTGAACTCTCAACCAGCAAGCGTAGACATGACGTGTGTCCATTCATCACTTGGAAGATAAAGGAAGGAAACATCATTTAATATTCTGGCAGGGAAACTGTTCTGTGTAACATGGTG
Source organism: Polypterus senegalus (assembly GCF_016835505.1). Classification (NCBI taxonomy): domain Eukaryota; kingdom Metazoa; phylum Chordata; class Cladistia; order Polypteriformes; family Polypteridae; genus Polypterus; species Polypterus senegalus. Next base: position 38,411,729 of record NC_053159.1, read on the forward strand.
ATGAAGATAAGATACACAGAATGAAATTCACTAAGCTGTAAGTGCCAATACCCATTTCTGTTTCACCGTATTTAATATTAGGTTTACTCCAGCAACATGGAATCCATCTGACCTATGTACAAAACCTTTAAAAAAACACTAGGGTTTAATCCAATGGCCTCTGGATAACCACACTGTAAAATTCACAGTGGTGTAATGGCCAAACTGCTTAGGCATTGAGGCAGGGTACCTCAGGAAATAAATATTAAGTTGCAGCTTGTGTCAGTTAACAGGAGAAGGCTGAAACTAAACACTACATGTTATCATGAATAATAAAAATGAAGATGATGAAGCTGGGTGGGGATCCTTGTCACAAGCTATAGTTTTACAAACTAACCAAAGAGAAAGACATTTTCTCTTTGACTGGCACTTGTGTCAAAGGTATTGTGATCTGACTTTAAATGTTCTCTTCAAAAAATGTAGAAACATTTACTTAGTGCTGAAAAAGAAACTCTTTATGATGGAGTGGAAGAGAAAGCTGCTTTGTAATCCAAAACATCCATTATTCAAGACAATGAGGACAAGTCATGCAGCATGAAAAGTGAAAAGCATTCAAAAACAGCACGTTTTAAAAATGGTGAACTTACTATGATGAAGCCTATATTCGAGACACATTGGCACTGCTAGCACGTTAATCAAGTGTCATGAACCATACCATACCATTTATCAAGCTCGTATAATCCAGAGGAGGGTCATGTGTGGTTTTGGAAGATGGAGGGCTAGAGCCCATCTCAATAAGCATCCTGGAAGAATCCCCTGGACAGGGCACCAGTGCATCGCAGGGAATCAAGTATCATTTAGTCTAATTAATCTTTGAAATCTATATTATAATATTGGACAAAAGTTGACTGTAATAAAAATGAGTGATACAATCTTTAAGACAGAAGAAAGGATGAACCTGAAAAGTGCAAGGGTGTCCTTCCTTGGACCTTGTCCTTCACAGTGACCGAAGCCCCCTGACTCAACAGTGCCTCCACACAGTCTGCATGTCCACGCATGGAAGCAAGCGACAAAGCGGTCCTTCCTGCATCATCCAGACTATCCAGGTCAGACAGCGACTGAAGTAAGACAGTCAGTGCCTCGGCGTGGCCATGATATGCCTAGACGAGAACAAAAAACAAAGATGACCACTTTCAACAAGGACAGTCATTTGCAGAATAGTTAGGGTATAGAAGACAGCTACTAAAGTCAGCATAATTACTTTTAGGCTTTCCTTTTGTAATTTAGGTTTTGTTTGTTTGTTTTTTTGGAACATTTTTATCTTTTGCATAAGTTAAAATGTCCCTAAAATGACACAATTTCACTTTCTTGTCTGCACTGTCTAAAGGTTTCTTAAAAGATTTTCTTTCTTTCAGATTATATCTGTGTTTCGCACAGTGTGACTGTGTCATGATGGTTGGTTCCAGACAGTTTCAGTATTTCTGTAACTGCTGATTTACTCGAATTTTCACACACAACCATTTCTAGGGTTTACTCAGAATGGTGTGAAAAACAAAAAACATCCATCGAGAGGCAGTTCTGTGGATGGAAATGCCTTGTTGGTGACAGAGGTCAGAGGAAAATGGCCACACTGGTAACTCAGATAACCACCCTATAAAAACTGGAGAGCAGAAAAGCATCCGAGAAAGCACGACACATCAAACCTTAATCCCGATGGACTAGTCCCAGTCACTGAATCTGTATGCAGCTGAACACCTTTGGGATGTGATAGAGAGGAAGAATCACAGTTTTAATTTGCAGGTGACAAATTGGGGATGCAGTCTCGTCAACATGGGCCAGAATCTCAAAGAAATTTTTGCAGCATCTTGTGGAATCCATGACACCGGGAATTGGGGATGTTTTGACAGCAAAAAGAGTTTAGTGTTCCTAAGAATAATAATAATTCTGTGAGTGCATTTTCAAAAACTATTTCACATCAGCTATACTGAATACATTTGCTCAGAGGTTCAATCACTTTTGTTTCTCTTTCCCAGTTGTTAGAAAAGGCAAGTCGTCACCCGCAACATGTGCCACCCTTGAGATGGAGCAAGTAACTAAACAGTCATCTGCCATGTATATTATCTTTGTTTCCTATTCTGTTCATCCAACTGGGGTAACTTGTTGAATATGTAAAGTTTAAATTGCTCCCATGTCTTAATATCTGCATATCTGTCTGGTTTCATTCAATATTATGCGTTTTTTTAGTAACTAGACAGACAGACAGACAGACAGACAGACAGACAGACAGACAGACAGATAGATAGATAGATAGATAGATAGATAGATAGATAGATAGATAGATAGATAGATAGATAGATAATTTTATTAATCCCAAGGGGAAATTCACATAATCCAGCAGCAGCATACTGATAAAGAAACAATATTAAATTAAAGAGTAATAAAAATGCAGGTAAAACAAACAATAACTTTGAATAATGTTAACGTTTACTCCCCCGGGTGGAATTCAAGACTCGCATAGTGTGGGGGAGGAACGATCTCCTCAGTCTGTCAGTGGAGCAGGATGGTGACAGCAATCTGTCACTGAAGCTGCTCCTTTGTCTGGAGATGATCCTGTTCAGTGGATGCTGTGGATTCTCCATGATTGACAGGAGCCTGCTCAGTGCCCATCGCTCTGTCACAGATGTTAAACTGTCCAGCTCCGTGCCTACAATAAAGCCTGCCTTCCTCACCAGTTTGTCCAGGCGTGAGGCATCCCTCTTCCTTATGCTGCCTCCCCAGCACACCACCTCATAGAAGAGGGTGCTCGCCACAACCGTCTGATAGAACATCTGCAGCATCTTATTGCAGATGTTGAAGGACGCCAGTCTTCTAAGGAAGTATAGTCAGCTCTGTCCTCTCTTACATAGAGCATCAGTATTGGCAGTCCAGTCCAATGTATCATCCAGCTGCACTCCCAGGTATTTATAGGTCTGTACCTTCTGCACAGTCACCTCTGATGATCACGGGGTCCATGAGGGGCCTGGGCCTCCTAAAATCCACCACCAGCTCCTTGGTCTTGCTAATGTTCAGGTGTAGGTGGTTTGAGTCGCACCATTTAACAAAGACCTTGATTAGCTTCCTATACTCCTCCTCCTGCCCACTCCTGATGCAGCCCACGATAGCAGTGTCATCAGCGAACGTTTGCACGTGGCAGGACTGCGGCGCTCCTGTGCTGCTGACCACAATGTCAGGCCTGTAGTTCCCGTGACGCACATACTGATGTCTGTCTGTAAGATAGTCCATGATCCATGCCATCAGGAATCTACTCTCATCGCTGTCAGCTTGCCCCTAAGGAGCAGAGGTTGGATGGTGTTGAAGGGGCTAGAGAAGTCCAGAAACATAATTCTTACTGCGCCACTGCCTCTGTCCAAGTGGGAGAATAATCTGGACATGTTGCTCTCTTTTGTCTTGTTTGCTGTTTCTTAAACATTTATAGCCACTCCATTATTTTCATTAAGGCATGACCCTATAAATGCCATAATGGGTCTCTTAATTGGAAGCTAACACTATTGCTTATGGTCACATGTTTTATTTCTAATGCTTCTTATATCTTTGTACCCCCAATTAATTATGCAGCACCCTCATGGTATGTGTGAACACTCTTTAAGCCTACTATGGTTGAATTTTGGAACACAGACTTCCCTGTGAATGTTTTTATTCTCTACCGTGCCCTTTAAGCGATAAAGTAACTATGATATCAGGTTTTGTCTGCATTGCTGTGAATGTTATTTCAGCTTATCTGTATTTACAAGTGTCTGCCCTGGAAAGCTACATACTGTAGCACTGTGCCACTTTAACCATCCAACTTTATCATACTTTGTGGCCCAATATTACAATACCTGCATTTGCAAGAGATATTATCTTGATGACACCTTTGCACTTGTGTAATTTCAGGGCCTTATTAAACCCCATTTCAATGATTTCTGGTACTGGCAGGACCCACCCATTGGTTAGCTGATGCTGTGATTGGGTGATTATTTAGTATGGTGGTCCCTGATTACTGGAGTTTTTTTGTTTTGTTTAATATTTTCCATGCATTTCTTTTTTTTTTTTTTTTTTTTGGATAAAATTGCAAGTAGCAGCAACCTTGGCAGTTCTTTTCCTTTCAACTTAGCATTACTTTTGTCCAATTCCTATCTCAAAAAGGGATTAAATGAAACTATATTCATTTAGAATATCAACTCCCTACTATATCTTTCAGAAATATAGTAAATATCAGCATTTCCCAAATAGAAGAATGATGTAAAGTATACACACATGTGAAACTGTGCAAAACACAGCTATTGATACAGAATATATGACTTTGGGTATGCATTTATACTCTAACGTCACCTAGCTTTAACTTTTATCTAGCAATAATGTAAAATATGAAAGGCAAAAAAATAAACAGCACATATGCTTACTGCAGTGTATTACATTATCCAAATTATCAACAAAAAGAGGAAAAGCTTTCAAGGTGATCTGCTAGTTTTGACTCTTCAATGGTGTAGTAATAAGGGGGGAGTTTAATGTTTGTCCTTTGCTTTCCTCTTGGCCTTGTGAAACCAAAGTAAGTGAAGACCTTTACATTAATAAACTTAATATTGTATATTTTCTTATGTGCTCTCAGCCTAACTTACATTGAAAAACACTTTAAGAATTTGTTTTATTATATGAGAATTTAATTTACTAAAACAAAACAAAATCTATACACTCACATATATATATACATTTTTTTCTTTATTTCGCCTTATGCTATTTCTTGTATTAGGAATATGTCCGTTGTCGCATACCCCTTGTGGTCAGAGCGCAGGGTCAGCCATTGTACCGCGCCTAGGGAGCAATTGAAGATTAAGGGCCTTGCTCAAGGGCCTAGCAGAGTAGGATCTCTTTTGGCAGTGACAGGGATTCGAACCAGCAACCTTCGGGATACCAGCGCAGATCCTTAGCCTCAGAGCTACCACTCTATTTAAATTATTGCTTTAAGACAGACAGACGGTTTTAAGTAATCAGCAGAGGTTGGGACACCTGTGAAAACTGTTTATTTCAACTTGCAAGGCTTAATTTACTTTAACTGTGGCAGAACATCTGTTGGTTGTAACCTATTAGTTCTACCCTGAAGAAGGCCCATTTGTAATATTCTGAAATTTCCTTTTTTCAATTTTTGATAACCTAAATATTAAATTTAAACCACTGGCAGTTTATGGCTTACCTTTTCACCAATTTAGATTGTTCACTGCATTTCAACTGATAACATTTGAAAAATGTTTTGACCAGTAGAGTGTGTGTGTGTGAATATATACAGTGCATCCGGAAAGTATTCACAGCGCATCACTTTTTGTTATGTTATAGCCTTATTCCAAAATGGATTAAATTCATTTTTTTCCTCAGAATTCTTCACACAACACCCCATAATGACAACGTGAAAAAAGTTTACTTGAGATTTTTGCAAATTTATTAAAAATAACAAAACTAAGAAAGCACATGTACATAAGTATTCACAGCCTTTGCCATGAAGCTCCAAACTGAGCTCAGGTGCATCCTGTTTCCCCTGATCATCCTTAAGATGTTTCTGCAGCTTAATTGAAGGCCACCTGTGGTAAATTCAGTTGATTGGACATGATTTGGAAAGGCACACACCTGTCTATAGAAGGTCCCACAGTTGACAGTTCATGTCAGAGCACAAACCAAGCATGAAGTCAAAGGAATTGTCTGTAGACCTCCGAGACAGGATTGTCTCGAGGCACAAATCTGGGGAAGGTTACAGAAAAATTTCTGCTGCTTTGAAGGTCCCAATGAGCACAGTGGCCTCCATCATCCGTAAGTGGAAGAAGTTCGAAACCACCAGGACTCTTCCTAGAGCTGGCCAGCCATCTAAACTGAGCGATCGGGGGAGAAGGGCCTTAGTCAGGGAGGTGACCAGGAACCCAATGGTCACTCTGTCAGAGCTCCAGAGGTCCTCTGTGGTGACAGGAGAACCTTCCAGAAGGACAACCATCTCTGCAGCAATCCACCAATCAGGCCTGTATGGTAGATTGGCCAGACGGAAGCCACTCCTTAGTAAAAGGCACATGGCAGCCCACCTGGAGTTTGCCAAAGGCACCTGAAGGACTCTCAGACCATGAGAAACAAAATTCTCTGGTCTGATGAGACAAAGATTGAACTCTTTGGTGTGAATGCCAGGCGTCACGTTTGGAGGAAACCAGGCACCGCTCATCACCAGGCCAATACCATCCCTACAGTGAAGCATGGTGGTGGCAGCATCATGCTGTGAGGATGTTTTTCAGTGGCAGAAACTGGAAGACTAGTCAGGATAAAGGGAAAGATGACTGCAGCAATGTACAGAGACATCCTGGATGAAAACCTGCTCCAGAGCGCTCTTGACCTCAGACTGGGGCGAAGGTTCATCTTTCAGCAGGACAACGACCCTAAGCACACAGCCAAGATATCAAAGGGTGGCTTCAGGACAACTCTGTGAATGTCCTTGAGTGGCCCAGCCAGAGCCCAGACTTGAATCTGATTGAACATCTCTGGAGAGATCTTAAAATGGCTGTGCACCAACGCTTCCCATCCAACCTGATGGAGCTTGAGAGGTGCTGCAAAGAGGAATGGGCTAAACTGGCCAAGGATAGGTGTGCCAAGCTTGTGGCATCATATTCAAAAAGACTTGAGGCTGTAATTGCTGCCAAAGGTGCATCGACAAAGTTTTGAGCAAAGGCTGTGAATACTTATGTACATGTGATTTCTCAGTTTTTATTTTTAATAAATTTGCAAAAACCTCAAGTAAACTTTTCACTTTGTCATTATGGGGTGTTGTGTGTAGAATTCTGAGGAAAAAATGAATTTAATCCATTTTGGAATAAGGCTGTAACATAACAAAATGTGGAAAAAGTGATGCGCTGTGAATACTTTCCAGATGCACTGTATATACACACACACATATATATATATATATATATATATATATATATATATATATATATATATATATATATATATATATATATATATATATATATATATATATATATATATTGTGGCAAGCGGCTGGGGTTGGAAGGATTTTGCCTCCTCCGGACCATAGGGGGCAACTGCCCTGGGGATCAAGGGAAAGGAGCATGGAAGCTCAACCCTATAGGGGCCCGTGATCACCGCCAGGGGGCGCCCAGATGCCTGAGGAGCCCTGGCCCTCAGCACTTCCGCCACACCTGGAAGTGCTGGGTGGAAGTAGACCAGGGACACCCAGTGTGCTTCCGGGTGCACAGCTGGCACTTCTGCCACACCTGGGAGGGCCAGCAGAAGGTTATTGGGAGGCACCTGGAGCACATCTGGGTGATTATAAAAGGGGCCGCCCTCCTCCATTCGATGGCTGGAGTCAGGTGGAAGAGTACGGAGCTCTGAGGAGAGGAGTAGAGGCAGGGAAAAGAGAGGCATTGTTGAGGACCTGGACTGAGGGTGATTGGTGCTGCGGCACTGGGGTGTGTGTGTGCACTGGTAAATAATAGTGTAAATAAACGTGCGTGGGTTGAAACCAATGATGTCTACCTGTCTGTGTCTGGGCTGTTCCCTCAATATATATATATATATATATATATATATATATATATATATATATATATATATATATATATACACATACACACAGTCATACATATTATATATATTGTACCAGTTGCTCAGTGGTTCTCTAGCTAACTATAATCAGGATATAATGTTGCAATATTGCTTTATTTAAAGTTGTGTACTTCATCTCTGTTCTACAAATTGTTTTCTGATTTAAAGTTAGTTTATTTTCAGATATCTGCAGATTTTAGAAAAGTTGTAATAAAACAATCAAACATGCATTGCTGTGAACATCCCTCCATCCATTTTCTATACCTGGATATCCATAGCAGGGTCTCATAGCAGGAAAGCCTCTCCCAGCAAGCAACAGGCAGAGGTCAGGGACAATATCTGGACAGGGAAGCTGCTCAGAGCAGGATGTACACACATGCACACCTATTAGGGACAATTTCGCAACGCCAGTCCCTCTGACCTGCATGTGTTTGGACTAGGACGAAATTGGGACACATGAATGAAACCCACACAGGCATGGGGAGAACCCAGGATGTGAACCCTGGTCTGCATTTTCCAAGGCAGCAGTATTACCTCTGCACCATCCAGACAACAAAAGATGAGAAGTCAGTCCTATCATAAATACAATTAATCCACTAAATCACAGAAAGAGCTAAGATTCATTAATCAAAGTATCTATCTATCTATCTATCTATCTATCTATCTATCTATCTATCTATCTATCTATCTATCTATCTATATATCCTTTCACTATCTATCTATCTATCTATCTATCTATCTATCTATCTATCTATCTATCTATCATATAGGGCCTTACACATCTATCTATCTATCTATCTATCATATAGGGCCTTACACATCTATCTATCTATCTATCTATCTATCTATCTATCTATCTATCTATCTATCTATCTATCCTTAACACTTTAAACCCCAGGCTTACCCAATACAGAGAGCTAATTAGTAAATAACAGCCCACAGTATAATACTTCATATTGATTAAAAAATTAAGTCAAGCAGAAATGTTGACAGGTGCTACATTAGGAAGCTCTACATAGATCAACAAAGATAAAATATTTTCCTAGTTTTAAATGATAATAGATATTATTTTTCCTTGATGCTGTGTGGATACGCTCCCACTGCACTGGATTAAACAGGTTTGATAATGGGTGCATGAATGGCTACAAAGACTTTTATTAAATACAGAAAACAATCAACTGTTGACCAGCCCATCTCTAAACACCTCCTTTAACCTGACTGCCTACATGTGGCACTCTGGGAAGTAACAGTGATCATTCACTTTAATCTGCAGCTTGACAATGTGTTTACATCCACATGTCATTTGTAATGAGTTTTGCTACAGTGCAGAGGAGGACAGGTGAACATTGCAATGTGTCAGCCCGTGATGTGCTGGGATGGAAATGTAACAAAATCTTGAGCATTAATTAAACATATGGATTGCTATTTTTAGCCTCAGCAATAAGTCACAGTAAGCCATTCCCAGAAGTCTGTAGACAAATAGCTGCCAATCATAGGTGAAGTGTAGCCACCACAGTAACTAAGAGTTCAGTTTAATTTTGAAGATACTTACAGCCAAGTGAAGGGGGCTTCTGGTGCTGCGAGACTCCACATCCTCAGCAGTGCTCTCAGTTCGGTCTAAAAGCTTTAAAGACAAAAAGCACTAGACACTCAAACACAGCCGGAGGAGTTAATATATCGTATGTTGAAACAAACCTATCATGACAAAAAGACAGTGCAGCCCATTGACCTCTAACTATTGTTCATTCTCTAAGATTCACCTTTGTTTTCTACATCAACCTCAAAAAAAACTTTTTGAATAGAGAAGAAATATTATTTTTAGAAAGAGTTGAAAAGGTGAGCTTGTCGCCCTCATGCATTTGGGCAGAAAGGGCACCAAAGAAGAATCCCTGAGGCAAACAATGTGTCATCATGCAGATAAGGAGAAGGAGAACAAGAGGAGGTTATCATCACATACCATCTCCAAAGGAGCGTTTCTGGCAATCTGAACATACAAACACAAGGAATAAAAACTGTTAACATGAACCCACAAGCTGAGATTCAGAATATAAATCTGTCAGCCTCAGCCCGTGTGAAGGTTCTCAATTTGTTCTGTCCCTGCCCTCTCTCATTTCAAATTGAAAGTGTTAAACTAGAAGTACCAGTGTATTGTAAGATCCCCAGTGGCTGACTGCAGTAAATGAACATACCAGCAGTTAAAGACATACTGTAGTCACAGCAGAGAGGAATGAGACTTCCGGGCTACAGGTTTAAATTCCACCAGAGGCATACTGTATGTTTCTAACATTTTTTTAAAACTCAGACTGTGTCCCCATTTAAAAAAATGAATGGTCATGGGGTGAGTGGCTGAAAATCACAACGCCATCCCCGTTTTCTTGCCAGTCTTCAAAGGGAACACACCAAAGTGCACAACAAAATAAACGCCAAATGCCCCTGCTCTTTAAAGATACTCACAACCGTAATGATTATAGCAAATGCACATTTTCTTTTCAAACCTCAAAAACATTTGCAAAAGTTTTAATAAAGTTATGTATTGCATTATAACCAAACCAATTTTAAATGTCAGACAGGAGTGGTCTTGTGCTTTATTAATATATAAGCACTTTTAAACAGAAAAAGTGAACCAAAGAATGATGGCACTAGCGCCACATGCATATTTATCTTAACTGTATCTGTAGTACAATTAAACCCAAGAAACAGGAAATTAATTGTTGCAGACCATAACATTTAAAATCGCTATACATAGATAACACAACAAGAAAATAGATGGGGTTCATTTACAAAATATAATAAATGTATGAACACATAAATAAAACTTGCAACAAATTGCACAAAACCAAATACTTATACTGAATATAGCAAACCAATGTAAGAATAACATTAACTGCACTTAATGTTCATTCATCCGCAGTATTTCAGATCTGAGGGAATCTAGACGCTGACTGGTTTTCCCTTTTACTTTGACATCTAAAGTGATCAGTAGGGGACATTTAAGTGTTGCTTCCTAGAAAATCTTTTAAAAACTTACCAGCTCCAGACAGTGTTTGTGGCCGTAGGCTGCAGCGTAATGGACAGCACTGTAGCCCTGCTTGTCGCGAAGGGCCGGGTTTGCATCATTTTCTAACAGATACTCCAGGCACCTGGAAAAAAATATCAGAACACAAAGTAAGGCTGAAGCACAGCGTTAAACACACGTTTGTCATTGGGGGGCGGGGGGTCACACTCATTCTTTACTTATATAGACAGAATGCTTTAAGATAATTCATCCATTATGAGCCTAGTCATACCTGAACCAGTCAGTCAAGAATGGCACAAATATTTTGTTGTGTTGTAAGTGTAGATAGGGGTATTGCTAAGAAATTTAAGGGTTGGTGATTAAAAATAATGTAAAAGATGTCTTTTGAATATGAAGGTTTGACGCCACTTGTAGAAATCTGAAATCTTGCTTACTATATGTCATTTTCTAGCTGACTGCTGGGTCAAATGTTCAAATTAGATGGCATCAGGGGATCTCCTAAAGATAGTATAATAAGAAGGCAGCACTAGAAGTCTCTCTACACTTTTGCATGTCATTGTGGACAGAGGGGGCTCTAAGCACTGCATATGTTATAAATTCTTGAAGGGTACTAGAAAAACTGAGACCACTGAGGACTGGAAGCAGACCACTACAAGTCTGCCAGGTGGGATTTGTCAGCAGGGATAGGAAAGATCAAGGAAGCTTCTACTCTTTCCTCAAGCAGAGTCACAATGAAAAGGAATCTGGTTGACAACTGCTGGCACAGATATGACTTGACTCAGCCTGATGTGACAGTGGAAAAACCTCTCTTGGATCATGAAAACCTCCTCAAATGCAGCAACAGCAAATCAAACAAGTCAACAAATGGTTGCAGGTTTAGATTTAGATCATCTTTAAATCTATGTCTTAGTAAAAGACTCAAATTGAATTAGTCACCAATTAAATGATATTTTTTTTTCTGTTTTGCAATCGTTTCTCTGCAGATCTTCCTTCTTCATGATCCTTTGCTTTGTAGCTTGTTATTACTATTGTATTGTATTCCTGAGGTGGCAATGAGAGATTGGCCATCTAGCTCTGTGAAGAGGATTACTTGTGTTCTGTATTGTGTATTGTATTTACTCCCATTTTTGACACCCATTGTACACCGGTCTCTCTCTGAATTGCATTTCCCAAGATTTCTTCCATTTTTTTTCCTTCAGTGGTATTTTTTTTGGGAGTTTTTGCCTTGCCTTCTTAGGGAGTCAAGGCTGGGGGGCTATCAAAAAACATGGGCTTGTTAAAGCCCATTGCAGTACTCCTTGGGTGATTTTGGTCGATACAAGAAATAACTGTTGTTGTTGTTGATACGACTGTACTAATTTGTCTTCAGTTCACAGGTAATTCTTGTCTAGATCAAGTCTGTGTAAATCCCGGAATATCCGCGGGAGTTAACAAATCATTTATAGAATTAACTGATTCTAATAACTAAGAAATCTTCCAATTGTGGCTTGAGGGTATTTTGTCAATTTTAGGCTCACTGGAGTTATTTAGACAGCAGTAAGCAGTCAGCTAATACTGATCAGCGGCAAGCACTCAGTGCAGCTACTCTGCCCAATGAGAGCTCATTGCCAAGAACATCAGTGTGCTTTTGGCCAAGTAATTTACTTTTATTATAAAACTAATTATACAGATCAGCAATTGTTGCAAATATTACTGACTGTTACAATGACCCACTCTTTTTGACCTCTAAGTGCCAAGTGGTGATACTTGCTGCCAGTGCCACTTCAATCAAATTATGCTTTGCCAAAGAAAAAGGGAAAAAGAGTGGATGTGTCATCACCAACAATGAACTCTCTGTTCAAACTTTATTAATTTGCAAAGGAATTAAAGTCAGTTTGTGACTTCTTGAAATTTAAAAGAAGTGAAAGGCCACCTGCAGAGGGTCTGGGTAAAAAGCTGCAAGATGGCATAGCAAGAGAGAAGCACCACTGATAGGTAAGGTCGACCATATAATCACTTAGAAAGGTTTTTATTACAGTGAGGTATGAGACTCATTCATGAAGGCAGCTGATCTTGCAAATGTTTCACTGCTATCTGTGTGAATGGCAGCTCTTTGCGGCCGAACTGGTTATTGAAAGTGCCGTGCATACACCACTATATATGTACTATAGCATAGTAATGTGTATATTACACAGTGCGTATATATATATATATATACACACAAGGGGGCTTCGCTCGACAACTTCCGTGTTTGGTTTTCTGGATACACACTTTTACGATTTTTTTTTCTTTGAATTGTTGCTATTTCATTAGTTTCACTTTTATTTCAGAACTTCTGTAAAAACAATATTTGGAATCTTTCGAGTCCCAACGTGCTGAATCTTTTTAATGAGGTCAGTGAGACGTGTTTAATGACTTTGTACCTTAATTCAGGATAGGTTTCTATGTTTTGAATTTCAGCACAGACAAAGCGATCTGCATCATCAGCAGTTAATAATTGTTTTTGCAAAGTAACCAATAAATGCATGTGAGGTAAAACACGTGTTTGAAATACTCTGACTTAAACTTCAAAGCCTTACAGTATTTACATACTTCAGACATATCACCTATGTCCATATATTCGATCTCTATTCGCCTTCTCGTTATTTCTCCGAGTAATAATTTCTCTTTGTTTGTGCGAATGCGATGTTTACTTTCTTTTTTTGACACTGTCGTTTATTCTGCTTTCATATTCTGCATCTTGCTCTGCATGTGTTTCACGCCTACGTTTTGAATTCCAGTTTTCATTATCTCTAACCTACTCTGCATGTGTTTGGCCCCCTTGTTTTTTAACCTCTTTATGACATTTTACATTTTTTTGTACTGTTTGTCTTTTATTTCTGACCTCGCTTTGTCCTGCTTTTTTGTCAATGACACCTGGTCCGTGGTGTGTATTTTCCCTTTTTCGAGTATTAATTTCCGTTTGTTTGCGCTACTATGATCTTTACTTTCTAATCTTCCTACTTTCATATTCTTTAACTTTCTCCACATGTGTATCGCGCCAATGTCTTTTTTTTGGGCCTTTCGAATTACACTGCTTCCATAATCTCTAACCTGCTCTGCATGTGTATAGCGCCAACGTTTGTGAACGTCTTTATGAAGTTCTACTTTGTCTTTTACTCTGTATTTTAATTCTGAGCCCGATTTTATGTGCTTTTTTTCAATTCCACTTATTCCGGGCTGATAATTACTTTCCTTATTTTCTGAATTTGCGCCTAGATTCTTCTTTTTCTTTTTTGCTTTTTTTTGTCTCTCCAACGCTTTTGAGTCTCTTTTCTCCACGCAGCTTTCTTCTTCGCTTAGTCGTCGACATTTCATTTATAACGTATTGCCCTTATACGCTTTATATGCATTGAGACCCCGGATCTGTGTGTGCACAAAGCATTACACTCACACCACTGAATGTTTTGCTGCTTGTGGTCTTATTTGATATTTGGTTGTAAGTATTGTGTGTCTTACAAAAATCTTATGTTCTACGTCCACGCAAGAAGGTCCTGGGTCAGTCTCTTGGCACAAAGTCTCATGTGTAAGGTCCCCGCGAGACGCTCCATGGCCAATCTCTTTCACCTCGCAGGTCTTTTAAGTGTCTTCTGTGATCTTCACATGAAGATCACATCTCATCTCTCTCTCCCAGGATTTTTATTATATATATATATATATGTTAATTAATTCTAAAAGAAAGGTCAGTCATAGCTTAGACTGAAACAAAGTGTCCAAAACATAAACAAAATGGAGAAACCACAGTAAGAGCACAAGAGCAAAACCCTATTTATGTATGTATGTATGTATTTATTTATTTATGTTTTAAGTTGAACTTTCACATTTTATCTAAAAGTAACCACTTGCACCCTGTGGGAGGCAACAAAAGATACGACAGTCCTTACAAGAAAACGAATGGAATGGTGATACAAAGATGTTACTTGAAGAACCAAAAATCAACTGTTAAATCTTCAGAAAAACTAATTGAAAAGATTAATTTTAATAAGGATCTGTAGGATTAAATCATTGCATAAACAGTCAGCATTTGCTTCAGTCAAGTCTAAAGGTTGGTTTAATTTATGTATAACATGTTTCACTTCTATGTCTCACTAGAAGTAATAAGCTCATTGTTATATTTCATTTACTTGTGCTAACTTTATGTTGGGCGGCTGCGTTCTTTGTGATGTGTTTTGAATGTGTCGTCGTGATCTCTCCGTTAAACCTGCTGTCAAACTAATTTGCCCTCTTTGGAAATTGAATTGAATTCAATTCAACTTAACTCAAACTGCAAAGAATCATGAATACAGAAATGACAAAACAGAAAACCTGCAGCCATTGTGTCTTTCAAAAATAAGGCTGTTCATCCCAGCATCTGACATAAAAAAAATGATAATTTAAAACAAATGACAGATTTAGAGTCAACACAAGAGAGTCCTCTTCACAAAATGGTACTGGACCTATGGATAAAAATATGAATAAAAATGACTATGTACTAATTTTACTGTTTTTTACTAATACAAATAGAATTCATAGATACAATAAACAAGCAGTTCCAAAATAATGGTATACTATAACATGAGCAAGATTGAACTATGAATATTTAAAGTAAACTAACACATATGCAGCAGACAAATTAAAAACATGTATGTGCTGAGAGAAAGAGAGAATTAGACATGTAAAGACTTTTCACTAATAAAACATGACAGTTCTTCAAAACAGGTCACCATTAAATAGTATCATCACAAATACACTTTAGAAGAAGATGACACATAAAATCACATGGACAGAAAGACAAAAAGAGATTCAGTCCGGCAACGACCACATTACAGACCAGAGCAGAGATGGCTGTGCTGCCTAATAATAAAATTCAGGTCGACAAATGGCTAAGGGAGACGGCCTAGCCTAACATGGGAGCACCGATGGCAGAACTGCGGGACAGCTGTCAGTAACCCCCAGAACACCAAAAGGCCACAGCATGCTTTATATTATTTGGTTGTTGGAAGGATGTTTGCTAAGAAAATGTAGAATGGAAATGCTGGGCTGTGTCATCTACTGCACACCTCCTGGATTATGTGATTTTGACACACAAGCTGCAAGCTATTTATTTAACAAAGTACTACAAACTGTGCACAATACAAAGGTCCTTGTGCATCGACATGGACACATTTCAGCAGTTCACACTAATTTACTATTATGATCAGCAAACCAAGTTTATGCAGAAACAATACGCTCGTTCAGCTTTGCCTGCATTTGCTCATGTTTATGCATAGACCTCCCCACATCTTTCTGAAGCATGCTGTGGCCATTCCGTCACTATCCATTGCTCACCACCCTGCAGAAAGTCTAATTGTATTTGCAAGTCTTCAAGGTGAGATCCACTTTCTGCTAGCAATATTTGCTCAACAGGGCAGTGGCAGAGAGGTGACATCATGTTGCATGTTGGTCAGGCAGGCAAAATAAAAAATTCACAGTACTCTGTCCAGGGACAATAAACCTGAACTTGAACACCTATACCAATTCACTAAAAATCACCCAACAGTGTCTATCTAGTTTTGAACCTCACTGGCATTAGCCTTAACTATGTTTTAAAACTAAAAAGAATATGGAGAACTCAACCTGATTTCCATTGGATTACACATTAAATAAAAGACCCTACCATTTCAACATCATTAGTACGACATCTGCCAAGACTGGTGAATGAACATAGAAAATGCTTGTGCATAAAGAATAAAGAATAGCCATCTTATTGTACAGTATATGATGTCATATTTAAAACAACAAAGTTGTCTGCATGTCATAAATATAAAAACGGGATATCCACCCGGACCCTGTGTGGAGTTTACCCATTCCCTCATGTTAATCTGGGGTAGTTCTGGACACTCAGGTTTCCTCCATATGTGTGCATGTTAGATTATCTGGGAAACCTAAATTGACTGGGTGCGTGCTAGTGTGCCCTATGATGGAGTGGCATCCTGTCCACAGTTGGCTCCAGCCTTGAGCAGAATTCCTTGGTAGTAAGAGATAACTCATCACATTGTTACGTTGGTGTATAGAACATCACCTAGCCATCACCTTATTTGTAGCTGTTCAAGACCATCTAGTGGAAGGACGGGTTAAAGAAACCAGAATTTTGAAACTTACTTCACCCACTTACGTCTTTTTCTCAGTTTCATGGGATGTGTTTGCACGTCTCTCTAGCTGCAACGTTTGATAAATGTGACTAGCAAAAAAGGCAAAAGAGAGCAGATTCTCCCTTGATCAGTTATAACTGTCATTTCTCTTTTATTTGTGGTGAGATTCAAAATCATAAGAGAAGCAAAAGTGAAATGGTCCCTCAATGCTTGAATCCTAAAGATTCCTATCAGTTTCCAAGGTATCCCTGATGACTTTAACTTAATTTCAGTGATCAAGGAGCTCTCCTTCTCTTTCGGCTGCTTTCCACCCAAAATGACTAAACAAGCCCAGTAGTCAGATGACCCGATCCACGATTGTATGTTTTTTTCAAACTGGATTACAAACTCATAATGCTATTGAAGATCAAGCTCAAAAGCAGACAACAAAGACAAGAATCAGTGGTCAGACACAATCATCTTCCACTGCAGAAAAAAGTAGAAATCAGAGGTAGGAGCTCACATAAAAACAAAGGCTTGCATTACAAAGCAGATTAGGAGACATGCCAGACATTAGTGTCAGTTGACAAGGTTACTAACAACAGTCTAGCAACACACACAAAACCCCATCAGCTCCTCCATAGCAATAGTAAGCAGTTAGAAGGCAGATAGACAGAGTCAGACAGACACGTTGGGTTAATCGGGTAAAAACAGGCAAATTTAGCAGGACAAGGCAGCCAAGCCTGGCCGTTATTTGGCCTCCCATATTCTCGTCTCACACTTACAGGGAGGCCTCCTTCTCTCGCTCTGCATGCGTAGCATCACTCTCCTCCACTGGGTCGTGCGTCTCCCCCAAAATATTTCGCCTCCTTTACAGACCAATCAGATAAAAGTTCTTTTAGGTGGGATGGTACCTGATTGTTAGTCTTTCTGTTTTTCCTAATGATTTTCAACTAAAACAGGATTTGGTTCCATTCTAACAACTCTGAAATGTAACCTAGTGAATACTGATCCAAACTCTTTTAAAGAAACCAAAGTTAGTACATTGAATTTTATTAAAAATTAATGAAGTGAAGAATGCTTCTTTTATGTTGAACCTGGAACAAGAGAAAGGAAAGGCAGTTTTAACTTCATGCGAGAACACACTAAAGAATCTTTAGATCTCGGCAGGAGAGACACCTACGGTATGAACATAATGGAACAACAAAGACAGGGCACAGTAAGATAAGTCAATAAAATAAAGGTAAATTAAATTAGAAATTAGAAAATAAAAATAACCAAACTACTGAAACCTTGAGAAACCAAAATGTACAGAACCCTGGGATACAAAACTATCTACACAAAATACATGTACACGTGACAAAGTCCTTTTGAATGATACTGAACATTTTTATGACAGACTTTTAAGATTTTATAATTTGTTCATTGTGTATATACAGTATGGACAGCCTTGACTCTGTCAACAACATAGCTTCCATATAGATTTGATAAATGAAACTGAGTCAAAGTATCGTTGTAAGTGGTGGTATTGCAATGTTAATACTGTTTTTAATGTGTGATTATTACTGTATTTCAATAATTATTACTCATTTATGAGATGTATGTATGTATTACACTAATGTTAGGTTAGGTAACCTTAGGTTATGTCAGGTTAGGTGTATACTTGAAAAAACAACGAAAATAACACAAAGGCACATCCCTGCATGCTGCTACGCACAGAATGCAGCGAGGCAGACGCGGTGCCCTTTGTCCAGAGTCAACACAGGGAAAATGACATCAGACACAGAGGCACCAAAGCTCTCCCTTAATATATTTGTCAAAGTGCTAACAACGAAATTGACTAATGATGCACTGGTCAGAACAATATGCAGTCATTAAGTGAGGCACGACTATACAGTAAGCATGTGTTCAACACTTCCCCTTCGAAACAATTATGTATCTACCTATCTATTTATCTGTCCAGGTTCTGAAGATGTAGATTGTACTGGACTGATGTGAACCAGTTAAACTGAAATCTGCGCTTTCGCCTTTCGTTCACAGTACCCTGGTGTTTCCAGCTTCCGAAAATGAAGACTTTTGAAAATGCTCTCCACAGCCATAAACTATTGAAATGTAGTGTGGATGGATGAACGCGAGATTCAAATCACACTCTGATTGGTTTGAGCTTATCACATGGCCCTTCCTTGATTGGATCCTGCTCATTACATTGTCTCATTCCCTGACTGGTCACCCTTCAACTAAGAAAGCCATATTCCAACATAGCTTTTAATGGTGCTGGTTGTTTTCCTTACCTGTATGCATTTAAATTGTGTTTTGCACACTTTCAATGCTGCATACATGTGCAAAAGGCAAATAATTTACCGGTTGCAGCCGGCAGCGTTACCTCACAAGGATTTTTCCGGCGATGTGTGCATGCCCAGTGTAAGTGAATGTCTATGTCATATGTGTTTATGCTCTTTTAGTGTGAATGGGCATACTTTCATACATAGTGAAGAACTGCTAGTGCGGGCAGAGATTGTTTTTGTTTAAAAATGCCGTTTTTAAAATGAAAATGTAGTAGTGTGGACATACAGTAGCATAAGTCTACTTTAACATTAAGAAAACAGAGAGATTGCTATGAATAGCAGGTGCCTCTTAACCAGTCACATTTACCATACAGTCTCAAACCTGATTAATCCAGTTCTAAGTAGCCAGGGACTGAAGCCTATCACGGTTGCACTGAGCTGTACACACTTTATACAGGCTGACATTACTCTGCTTCAAGTTTTCACCTAATTGACTGTACACACTCTTTCCCTACAGTTTAGCCTCTTAGTTTAAGTAAGCATGGAGAACGTATACCAGGTACAGATGTCATTAGCGACATAGTTTAAATGTACATTTTATAAATGACATGAATGACGGAAAACATGAGTATGTTATGATTGTATGAGCCAAAATTCAATATGCTGTGACAAAGTGGGGGAAAAATGGAGGCACAGGCAAACAATGGCTTGAATAAGAATTGAGGCAAAACAACAACTAGAAATAAAATTATAAACTGTAGTAGGGAAAATAAAAACTTGTACTCAAAAAAAAATTAAAGAATCGGTAACACAGTGATGACTTTATGCAATGAACCCGCATAAATGTGCTGTTAATTTGACTCAAACTTGTTTCCAGCACGTGGCAGGTTAACTAAAAGGTATGCAAGGTCACGGCTCCACACGAAACACCAAAGAAAACAGTTTAACAATAAACTGAAGTGTGCGAGAAGCCATTAGCCAATACAGTACTCTGACAGCCGTGAGGGGACTGAAAACTGGGCACTGTTACAGGAAACACTGGCCACTCAACGGGTAAATCTGTGTCCTTTCACATTTAGTTACAGAATGCGGTGTCTAATTATCAATATAACAGAATTATCAAAATAATAGAGATGCGTCCATTACCCCTTCTGACTGTACAAGACAAAGGTGCACAATGTTTTTTGGAATCCTGTTAGACGTTAGTAAACCTTGTATACTGTATAACCTTGTACACCTTAGTAAAACGTATATATTATTGTACAAAATCATTGAAAAGATTTAAAAATTCATTTGTTGTTTTCTCAACTATAATTTATGGTTTAGCTCAACCATTGGACTACGGGCAGTATGGATGGGAGGATCACAGGGAACTGCATGGTTGTTGTTTTCCAAAGCTTTATTTATTATTAACATGCTTGCCTACTTGACATCAAAAGAAAAAGGTTATTGGCATAATTTGTCCCACAACTCCATAAAGCTCGATCATGACTATTGTAGCTTATACAGTATGCTTGGTGGTAGACATTTTTAATTGGATTTAATTTAATTACACATGGTGGAGGCTAATTTATTTTTTTTGCACTATGCCTATCCAATTCTAGATATGCCACTGTTATTAATGTTTATGTTCTGCATCCTGTGAAATAAAAATAAAGCCATAAGCAACACGCTGTCCTATTCATGATTACAGTCATATGAAAAAGTTCATCTTAATTCTTAATTCTCTTAATTCTTTGGATTATTATCATTGGCTGAGCTTTCAAAGTAGCAACTTCCTTTTAATATATGACATGCCTTATGGAAACAGTAATATTTCAGTAGTGACATTAAGTTTACTGGATGAACAGAAAATATTCACGATGCATCATAACAAAATTAGACAGGTGCATAAATTTGGGCACCCCAACAGAGATATGACATCAATACTTAGTTGAGGCTCCTTTTGCAAATAAAACAGCCTCTAGACGCCTCCTATAGCCTTAGATGAGTATCTGGATTCTGGATGGAGGTATTTTTGACCATTCTTCTATACAAAATCTCTCCAGTTCAGTTCAATTTGATGGCTGCCGAGCATGGACAGCCTGCTTCAAATCATCCCATAGATTTTCAATGATATTCAAGTCAGGGGACTGTGACAGCCATTCCAGAACATTGTACTTGTCCCTCTGCATGAATGCCTTGGTAGATTTCAAACTGTGTTTTGGGTCATTGACTTGTTGGAATATCCAACTCCTGCGTAACTTCAGCTTTGTGACTGATGCTTGAACATTATCTTGAAGAATTTGTTAATATTGGGTTGAATTCATCTGACCCTCGACTTTGACAAGGGCCCCAGTCCCTGAACTAACCACAGAGCCCCACAGCATGATGGAACTTCCACCAAATTTGACAGTAGGTAGAAGGCATTTTTCTTGGAATGTGGTGTCCTTCTTCCGACATGCAAAGCGCTTTTTGTTTTGACCAAATAACTAAATTTTTGTCTCATCACTCCAAAGCACTTTGTTCCATAATGAATCTGGCTTGTCTAAATGAGCATTTGCATACAACAAGTGACTCTGTTTGTGGCGTGAGTGCAGAAAGGGCTTCTTTCTCATCACCCTGCCATACAAATGTTCTTTGTGCAAATTATGCTGAATTGTAGAACGATGTACAGATACACCATCTACAGCGAGATGTTCTTGTAGGTCGTTGGAGGTGATCTGTGGGTTGTCTGTAACCATTCTCACAATCCTGCGCCTATGCCACTTCTGTATTTTTCTTGGCCTGCCAGACCTGAGTTTAACAGCAACTGTGCCTGTGGCCTTCCATTTCCTGATTCCATTCCTTACAGTTGAAACTGACAGTTTAAACCTCTGAGGTCGCTTCTTGTAGCCTTCCCCTAAACCATCATACTGAACAATCTTTGTTTTCAGATCTTTTGAGAGTTACTTTGAGGATCCCATGCTGTTACTCTTCAGAGGAGAGTCAAATGGAAGCACAACTTGCAATTGACCAACTTAAATACCTTTTCTCATGATTGGTCACACCTGTCTATGAAGTTCAAGGCTTAACAAACAACCAATTTGGTGTTACAAGTAATCAGTATTGAGCAGTGACAGGCATTCAAATCAGCAAAATTACAAGGGTACCCACATTTTTGCACAGCCAGTTTTTCACATTTGATTTAATTTCATACAACTAAATACTGCTTCACTAAAAATCTTTGTTCGAAAAACACCCCAGTGCTCAGATGTTCCTAGGAAATGAAAGACATACCACTGTTATCTTTTTTGTTGAAAGTAAATTATTATGCAGGCTGAGAGGGGTTCCCAAAGTTTTTCATATGACTGTACATGTTCCGTTGGTCACAGCATGGTCACCAGCAGTTCTTGCTGCCACTAAGCTTAAAAACGACCATAATTAATCTTGAGATTGCTCATTTGTATTTTGTTGTGGCTTACTTGTTAAATGGAGAGCAATGCGCATTAAAAGAACTAAACAGAGTTATAACAATAAATAAGTGACTCATCTGTAACCCTTCTGATCTACACCCGTACTTTTTTTAGAAATGATTTAAAAACTGACAGAGAGCTCATAATTGGCACTTCAAGGAAACAAAGTATTGTTCTATGAATTGAAAGAACTGAGCAGAACTAAACTTATGTTGAATGTCCTAGAAAAGCAAACAGAGATCATAAAACCATTCATAGTACATCCTCCCTGAATTCAGAGTACAATAAAAGTCCCAAATTAGCCTCTGATTACAAGACTGTGGTCACAATAAAAACCTGGTGTCCATGTGACCCTCTGTGGGCTGAGGTGTATAGTCCCGGAGGGCAATGCCAAGGGGAAACTGGTGGCAAACATTAAAACTAATATAAAATGTACACCCTAAAAATAACGCTAGGTCCTTACTTCCTGTCAAGGTCAGAAGCTGCGGCGTAATGAAGAGCACAGCGGCCCCAGTCATCAGGAGTGTTAACACTTGCTCCGGAGGAGATGAACGTTTCAATACACTGGAAGTGTCGACTGGCTGCAGCATAGTGAAGCGGAGTCCTAGAAAGACAAAGACAGAAATAATTGGACGTTACTGAACAGCTGCTATTGCGTTCAATCAAAGATACATCAAGTGACTTGTTGGGAGTTAAATGCTTTTCTCAAACATTCTTTAACTTTGTAAAACACCTTGGACCGCACTGTAGTGTGTGATAAATGGTCTGTGGCTTTGGGCGGATTTTTAAAGTAATAATCATGGTTTGCAACGTGCAGGATCCAACCTTGTTGGGTGGGGATGAAGGAGGATTCGTGCGTGATCGCGCTCTGCGTGGGGGACGACGGAGGCATTTGGCTGATTGAGTATGCATGGGCAAGTATGAGTGTCAGTTAGGTGCCTCATTGTTGCCACAAAGAAAACACCATCTCAAGAGTGGAAACAGTGGGAAAAGCACTGGGTGGGTGGAGAAGCAGGATGAGCCAGCCAGTCAGTGTGAGACAGGTAGTCGTAAGCTCCAAGAAGGAGTGAAGGATCTGCGCTCTATGGACGGATTGTCCCCACTGAATATTTGTAGAGGAGTAGGTGCAATTGTGGCAGAGTCCTCACCAGGGATCCGAAGCACACCAGGGGAGCAAGGAGGATGATGGGAGGACAAACGACCCCAAGCAGGGGTTGGGTGGTGAGGACTGTAATTCTGGGGGTCTCCACCGGCTGAGGGAGCAATGGGTGAGCCGGGGAGACAAACACGGTGTTGTCCTGGGCTCATCTGACGTAACATTATGGACTCAATGACTGGTTTTATTCTCAATTTAATTCCGGATTTTAATTCCACTGATTGTCACTGTTTTAATGGATTATTCATTTAGTTATTTTTGAAGTGGGACGGCACTATTTGAACACTGTTTGTTTGACTGTTTTAAATAAAAGCATCAAGCACTGTTATACCTACCCTTGCTATGTGAATGTCGTCATTTGTCTGGCTCATTCTTGGTTACATTATCGACAGTGGTGGGTTCAAAAGGCTCCCAAACAGAGGAGGGAGCATGGCACTGCTGTCATAGTTACAGGGTCATGGGTCAAATCCTGCATTGTACACTGTGTACAGTTTGCACGTTTAAAAATGTGAGTTTTTTTAGTTTATTAAATAAGCCTCATAATATTTAATTTGACTGTTTTATTTTAGGAAGATGTGGCTTTTAAGTGTGTGACCAAGACTATTACTATACAGTCATGTCTCTATGAGGACACATTCCTTTTCTTAACAATATTTAAAAGTGATTTGACTAATTTCACTTTTCTGATAGTGTGAAGGATATGTTTAGTGGACCACTGAGAACTGTAAGAAAACGAGAAAATATTAAAAGTGTACGACTGATGGTGGACCGGCAGTATTAACCATTCCACACTGGGCTCTTTGCTAAATTTTTCATCAAGAGGTTTGTCATCACCTTTATAAAATACAAAGAGCACATGTATTGTTTGGAATAATTTATCCACATGACTCATCTTTTTGCACTCAGTTTATTGAATTGTTAAATTAAAACTGGGATTTACTGATCAATCTGTAAATTCAGAAGAATGTAGAGTTCATTTGAAAAATGTTATTTAAAAAAGTTAAATAAACAGCACTGATCTTTTACTGACTGTTTTATTGCTTATCTGTGATGATTTAAGTGACTAAGTTAAGTAATCATTCATACTATCCTTTCACAAATCATCACATCCTGGTGCTACATCCATCATAAAGAAGTATGTATTTCTCCCAGCTTAACTAAAGCTTACACTAAATATTTACACTGATGGTGATATACAGTACCTCAGAAATCAATTTTTTGCATAATAATTATTGCATTATTAACAACATGTTTGATTTCTACTTTCTTCTTTTAGTAACTAGGGGGCTCTGCCCCCTGCTCGCTTCGCTCACTCACCCCCATGTTTGGTTTACCAGATTTACAATTTAAAGAGATTGTTACTTTCATCGTGGTTACATCTCTTTCTCGCAGCACGTATAACGCTGCTCGCGTTGTGAAGGGAGGTGACTGAACACACGCTAAGGAGATGCCGTCGGATCATCTGCTGTCTTTCTGCTGCTGGTGAGCTGCCTGTTCTGCTTGTAGCATGTCACTGTTTTAAGAGCTGGGAGCACATGATGCGTGTCTGCCAAAAGCAATCCAACAACTGCTAGGTTAGATGTCCGTGGACTTGTTTTAAATGATGGCTTACTGCCTTATGTCGCGTGACGTTGTAAAAACAATACTTGTCCTTTATTTCCGGCCCCGGGTGTGGTTAAATCTCTTTCTCGCAGGACATACAACGCTGCTTGCGTTGTGAAGGGGAATGGCTGCTGTCGCGCTGCTTGTCGATCATTTTAAAGCCTGTACAGCCGCTGTCCTTTTTGCCACTTGTCTCTGGCTACTTGTCTCTGCTGCTTGCGTTGTGAAGAGGTGGCGTTAGGGTGGCTGAACTCATGCAAGGAGAAGTTGTCTGCTGCGAGCTGTGTTTTGCTTGTCGCTTGTCAGTGTTATAAGAGCTGGTTAAAGTGTCTCTTGCGGGACTTCAAATTGTCTTCTGAGAAGATCACGTCTCATCTCCCTAGTCTGCCTCCCCAAGATTTTTTTTTTATAATAGAGAGATATTTATGAGAATTGCCATTTACCATTTTTATTATATGGCCATTGTTCTGTGTCTTTACACAGTATAACTTTTATGTCATTATGGTAAAAATCCTCTTCTTGGGTCCCAGTGTGGTACCACTTTTCTTGTTAGGGTCATCAGATTAAAAAGTCCAAGAACCCATGACGTGAGTTAATCACAACTTTTTCTCGCAGATGAAAATAGCAAAGGACAAGACAGAGTGATCATCCAGGCAAGAAGTTAAAAAATACCGCTGTAGAATTTTACTTGATTATACTGAGTTAACAAAAAACAAGCCACAGCATTTGGACAGAATTTGCAAAATGTGTAATTTGAAACTTGGTGCCCACCTTCCACATTTGTCCTTCTTGTTAAAATCTGCCCCACTGCTGAGGAGAAGCTTCACACAGTCAACATTCCTGGTGGAAAATAATAAAATCAACACCTTAGAGATTCAAAAGTATTTTCGTGCCACTTTAGTCCTTATTCTGAGGACAGTGCCTTGTTATGTGTCCAGCTTAAAATTTCAGTACAGGTGATCTCTGCAGGCCCCACACATGAAAGATAGTCAAAGAAAAAATCCACTCACCCTCCAGCGGCTGCAGCATGAAGACAGGTCCTGCCAAAGTTGTCCGGGGTGTCTATTTCAAAGCCTGCAGACAGGACCGACTCGTTATTAAACGAGCACACAATGCTATACTTTTGGCCTAGTGTGACAGAGAAAAGCACAGGAGACAGAGGGACGGAAGGTGTGTTAGTAGAGAAACAGAAGACAGAAGAACAAAAGGAGGACAAAGTAAGAAAAGTAGGGGAACACACAACAACAAAAGTAATTAACACAGAACGAGAACAAAGCTTAATCAAGTCAAGACCATATTCCTGCTTTTTATTAAATCCTCACTCAAACCTGTTTTTTGTTTGTCCTGTTTATTATCTCACAGACTAAATAGCCAACAGGGTGCAATTTACTTTTCCAAGAAATTTATAAACATGAAAACCTGCTGCACAGAAAAATACCATTAGAGCTGCCAATTAACAGAAGCCACATGTGAAAATAACGTATCTTGATCCCATCCATCCATTCTATGAACCAGCTTTCTCAGCTATAGGCCCATGAGATCAAATCCCAGTAATACTAGGCATAAGGCAGTCACACTAGCCACAGACTTGACAACAGCCCATATCAGAACATGGATGTCACCATGCCAGGTGAAGATTGCCAAGTAACCTAACCTGCCCACTTCTGGGATGTGTGAGGTCAAACATGCAGACACAGGCAGAAGGTGAAAGTCCACACAGGCTGGAACTTAAACTCAGAGATCTGGAACTGTGAGGCAGCACTTTGCCTACATAAATTAATTATTACTGAATGCTGTATTTGATTGGTCATTCCCCTAGTGTATCTTATAATTCTTAGAAGATACATCCGAATTGTTTAAATATTGTTTTAAAATGAGCACACGCCATTTAAGTGATCCACACAGGTTCATATAGGGAGGCAGAGGTAATGGCTGAAACAGCAATTCTGCTATTTGAAGCCCAATGCCCATATTAGTAGATAAGTGAAACACTTAAGAGTTTAATTTCTGATTTAACAGATTGCATAATTAATTAATAATCCATCCATTCATTTTCCAACCCGCTGAATCCGAACACAGGGTCACGGGGGTCTGCTGGAGCCAATCCCAGCCAACACAG
Source organism: Polypterus senegalus (assembly GCF_016835505.1). Classification (NCBI taxonomy): domain Eukaryota; kingdom Metazoa; phylum Chordata; class Cladistia; order Polypteriformes; family Polypteridae; genus Polypterus; species Polypterus senegalus. Next base: position 38,439,059 of record NC_053159.1, read on the forward strand.
GGCACAAGGTAGGAACCAATCCCAGGCAGGGTGCCAACCCACCGCAGTAATTAATAATAGTAACTAAAATTAGAAATTAACCACCAATTAACAGATAGGTTTGAAAGAAAACATTCATGAGGCTCCCTGGTCCAAGACTGAGAAACAGCAGTAAAAAACAAAAGCTTGCCAGTTGTGTACTAAAAGGTAAATGGATGGCAACATGGTAAAAATTTCTTTCAAATAATTTAAGATGACCAGTATGACAACTGTAATGTCATTAACATCTATATATATAATTCACTAAGGCAAGACAACCATGGAAAGCACGCCGGAAGGGGCGTGGATTCACTAAGCCGACAAGTGAGACACCTATGGCGCACGCAGGAAGGAGCCACGGCCACCAACTCCAAGACCATTGGATACGACGACAACTCACAGAGCCACGCCCACCAACTTGGACGCGACGACACAGAAAAACCGGCGTCATTTATATTCGTCTGTCGTAGAGGTCACATGCAGCTCCGACCCACATTGACTGTTCATAGAGGCATGTTTCTCGCAGAGGTGAATCGCCATATGCAGCATGTAAAACTGTTTGCGAGGGGTATCCCATGGGATCCTTAAAACATTCCTTTACAGCTGAGGTTAAAACACAATGAAGTGAGCAGTCTTTAAAAATGAGTTTTCGGTTACGACACACGACCGCGTGCACCATAGCAGACTGTTTTACACGCTACATACAGCAATTCGCATCCGCGACAAACATGCGTCTTCTTAGATGCTCCTGCACTTTGTACACACCCCCCTCGCTACTACCATGGTCGGGTGTCTTGGTTGGATTATATATAGAAAGGCAGCCAAAACCGCACAGAGCAATGAAAAGTCTACGCGAGTCACAGGGGCATCTGAACTGTGCAAAGACGACAATGACTCGAGTGACGAGTTGGAGGTGAGCACATGAGCAGGCAGTGTATACTGAACGAGAAATCAGCAGACTAGCATGACGGAGGGAGCGGAGTGGACGTTCTTTTCCTCTCCTCCCGTTCCACCCTCCGCGCCAGAGCGCCGCACGGACGATTGTGTGTGGGTTCGTTCCGTGCATTGGTTAAAACCCAATGAAGGAGGCAGTCTTTAAAAACCAATAAGGCCCTGAGCCTCTGTTTCATTACCGTCTCACCTGCTTCACCAATGCAGGCCCTGCAACAGTCGAGACGCTCTCTCGGCAGCTGAACTTCTCTGTGCCTGACCGGTTCACAAAGAAGCACCACATGACCAGGCGGCGTGTATGCCTCGAGAACGAGGGTGGACGCGACAGGACTATCTAAGAGGCATGTTTGTCATGGATGTAAATCGCTGTATGCAGCGTGTAAAACGCTGTATATTGTATGTTGCCCTCTCCAAAGTTGCATCTTTTCATTCACCTACAGTCATATACACAATGAAGTAAGCAGTCTTTAAAAACCGAGTTTTCAGTTACAATGCATGACCGCATGCACCATAGCAAACTGTTTTACACGCTACATGAAGCAATTCGCATCCGCAACATACATGCGTCTTCTTAGATGCTCCTGCACTTTGTTCACACTCCCCTTCCACCTCGCTGCTACCGTGGTCAAGTGTCTTGGTGGATTATATATAGAAAGGCAGCCAAAACCGCAGAGCAATGAAAAATCTACGTGAGTCACAGGTGCATCTGGACTGTACAAAGACGACAAGGACTCGAGTGACGAGTTGGAGGTGGGCACATGAACAGGCAGTGCATACTGGACGAGAAATCAGCAGACTAGCATGACGGAGGGAGCGAGTGTACGTCCTTCTCCTCCTCCGCCTGAGCGCCGCACGGACGACTGTGTGTTGGTTCATTCCGTGCATTGTTACAATGTTGCTTTTCTTGCTGATTTATTACATTGCCGATTTTTCAAATGTTAATTTTCTCCCTGTGCTTAAAAATTATTAAAAAAACGGCCTGATTATGCGGCATATGGTACAACGCGGGTTGACTAGTTTTTATAATAATGCATTATAGTATATAGTAAATGTAGCTATTGAAACCAAAAAAAAAGAAAAACAGAATATTCTCATAATAAGCTATTATTTTCCATGTTAACTCATCATCTGCAGTAAGAAAAATAAGCAAAAAGAGTCTTGGGAGACATCACAAAGCCTATGTCACTGTTATATACTGACTTTAAGATATGAAAACTCCCAGACTGTAAAGTCAAGTCTGAGAAGAAAATTTACTGTTCTTACTTCTTGCCACTCCTTGACATCCTTAGTGTTTTGTTTACCCCCATAAAAACAAGGCAAAACATTTGCAGCAAAAAAAGAAATGTTATTATGTGTAAAAAAAACATGTTAATACCAAAACGTCAACATAAATACAGTAGGAAACGCATGTCTAGTATCCACTGATGTACTGATGCGTATTTAGCACATGTCCTTTGTGTCACACACCTCGATATCACAACTGGAACAGTAGAAGTGGTTATCTTTGCACTTTTTTCTTAAAGAAGTTTTTTGCTTCAACTTGAGAGGGTACAATTTCAGTGCCTAATCCATACAATGGATGTTGCCCACTGTGTTATTGTATGCTAGCACAGAACAACGCTTAGAGACTTCCACATTTTCCCTGACACAGGCATTGACAGTTGCTTCATTGTGAACAGCACCTAGGGGTCTACTTGTTCTTCCATCTGATCACAATCATTTTGCCTTTTTGCCATGCACCTACTTGCATCATGGTGGACCTTCACGTGACTCTATACACCAGGCACATCATGGCCATTTGATTGTATAGTGCCATTGCATCAGTTTTACTATACATGCCAATATCTGTCATCACTATTATTTAATTCAACTAATGTTTCAGTTTCGAATTGTTCTAAAACTAGCTTTAAAGATTTTTTGTTTACATGCTATTGTGTGTTTTGTTTGAAAGCTCTACCCCACTCATGAATATTGATGAGTTACCATAGACTGCCAAAACGCATAGAAATATTAGTGATTTTGTTTGAAGTGATGTTATTTAATCGACTAGATGACAACAGAATGCTGTCCCAAGCTTTAATCAGGCTTAACACTTTACATCAGTTCACAACAGCTTAACCTGAGAGACACTCAGGCTTAACCGTTTTTATATTGAATTCCAAGCCAACACCAACTATCATAATTGCCCTCATAGATTCATAATAAGGTAATAAATCTATACCAAAACTAAGACACATTGCAAAATTTCCTCTGTATGTTGGGTACTGTTGTAAACTTTGTGTCAAGTCTCATTATACAATAGTCTTCCAGCATATTCTTGAAAAATCCTGATTTCTTTTTATACCTGAATTTACAAATTTCAAGTCCATCCAGGGTGGCATGGTAGTGCAGTGGTAGTGCTGCCTCCTCGCAGTAAAGAGACCCGGGTTCGCTTCTCAGGTCCTCCCTGCGTGGAGTTTGTATGTTCTCCATGTGTCTGCGAGGGGTTCCTCTGGGTACTCCGGTTTCCTCCCACAGTCTGTATTTCATTCACATACAGTATATTCACTTTTAATTGTTTTGAATAATCACCATTTCCTGAAATTTGGCATCACTGAGATTGCATCTCTCAGGCCTAAATATCTTGCCAGCAATACTGAAATCAGGAGCAGATGAGGCAGGAACAGCTAGATACTGACATGCAATTTGAGACAAATAGGGGAACCGGTTCTGGTAGTCCTTCCAGTACAACATAAGATCAGACTTCTCGGTATGGCATGGTAGGCTTAGGTAACTTGGTATCTCCTCTGATGCGGGGAACTTTGTAGATGTGAATGGGACTTGGGTGTTCATTATGCAAAATGTTTTGTTCTCTTTTTTGGTGGTGAAAAGCAATTTTTGTAGATGCTACTTTTGGTGAAGAGAATGAAAGTACCCTCTTTGATGTTTTTTCTTACTCCACCCATGCAATCCAGAGTTCATACAGAAATCAGATCCTCAAGATCTAACACAAAAAGCAACACAAATCCAAATCTTTCCAATCAAACTAACAGAAAACTTCCAATCTCACACGTCAACATGGGCCCTAACTGGCTTTCATTTATACTCACAGGTTATGAACTCACCTTGCACTGAATTCTGAGAAACAGTTTTAATCTAGTTTAAGAAAGTGTTGTTAGGGACATTAATGTGCACAGTGATACATATAAATGAGACACACTTCATATTTTACTTTTTCTTTATAACATTAGCATGCATAATGTATAAAACTGTGAGACTTGCCCGGACACCACCAGTCGGAGACCACATCTTTATAAAAGTCACACGTTTATTAAACATTAATAAACACAGTCCCAAACACGACACAAAGCACAAAGCAATAATCACCCACAATGAACTCTTCAATAACTCAGTCCTTCGCCACCTCCTCCTGGGAGCTTCGTCCTGCTCCCACTCGCGACTCTAGCTCCCCGATTGCTGGAAAGCGGCCCCTTTTATTCCTGCCCAGATGTGCTCCAGGTGGCTGATGATGTCCATCCGGCAGCACTTCCTGGTGTGGCGGAAGTGCTGCCCTTTGCACCAGAAGCACTCCGGGCATCCCTGGCAGGTTCCTCCACCACCTTGTCGAGTGTGGCGGAAGTAACTATTTCCAGGTCCCACGAGGTTTAAGGCGCCCTCTGGCGGTGGCCACGGGTCCCAATGGGTTATAATCTTTTCTCGTGGTCCTTTCCTATTCCAGGGCAGTTGCCCCTCGTGGCCGGAAGCTATTCTTGCCCCTTCGCCCTTTTAGCACCCGGCGGTAAGAACCCCAGCCGTTTGTGACAAAAACATACATTACTTTTGTATTTCTTTTATATGTTTGTGATTTATGTGATTCATAATATTTAAAGTACTATAGAGTATTTAGCAAATCAAGTCAAATTATCTTATTAAGTGGAATTTCATGGAATTTAATTCAATTCCAATTCCGTTTCCCTTCAGTTGCATGCAATTCTAATTCCAATTCCAGGAAGTGAATTAGAATTTGCCAATCCATGAATGGCCCCAACCCTGGAATGAATACAGAACGATACCACAACTGTGTCAGCATTGTCAATGCATCATAGGAAGACTGTTATTAATTTACTTTTGTTTAATGTTTCAGTTTTACTGTGTTCATGGTGCATTTTAATGTTAAAGATAAAAATACACACAGTAGTGCCAAGTTGGAGTAACTTGCATTCTGATTAATATTTTTTGTGTTAAGGCTATTTTAACATTTAGTTTTGCCTAAAATTGAGGCAAACAGTAATTCTGTCAGTCCCTGTCTTTGTGGAGTCTGCACAGACTCCATGGCATCTTTCTCTTACGTCCCCACTGACGTATAAAATAATAAATGAACTATCAGTTCTAAATTAGCTCCATGTGGGTGTGTAACACTGCCAATGAAGTGGCACCCGATCCAGTGTTGCTTTCAACCATGTGCCCAAGGCTATACAAGTGGGCTCTGCCCCCATGATCTTGAATAACCAACTTGTGCTACAGGAGTGGCATCTTTTAATAAATACTGTTCGGTCCAAATTTGTATTGTTTTAGTTTGTTAGAAACAGTAACATATTCCAACAATTAAAGATGATGATATCTTGATTATTTTCTAAGACATTTATCTGAGCTAGATGAGAAGGACATGCTCTGAAATCTGGGGTAAAGTGTATTCTTTGGTCAGCAAGATAAAAATGATGCTCCCTGAAGAGATAATATACACTTGTGCTTGAAAGTTTGTGAACCCTTTAGAATTTTCTATATTTCTGCATAAATATGACCTAAAACATCATCAGATTTTCACTCAAGTCCTAAAAGTAGATAAAGAGAAACCAGTTAAACAAATGAGACAAAAACACTATGCTTGGTCATTTATTTATTAAGGAAAATGATCGAATATTACATATTTGTGAGTGGCAAAAGTATGTGAACCTCTAGGATTAGCAGTTAGTTTGAAGGTGAAATTCGAGTCAGGTGTTTTCAATCAATGGGATGACAATCAGGTGTGAGTGGGCACCCTGTGTTATTTAAAGAACAGAAATCTATCAAAGTCTGCTCTTCACAACACATGTTTGTGGAAGTGTATCATGGCACGAACAAAGGAGATTTCTGAGGACCTCAGAAAGAAAGTTGTTGATGCTCATCAGGCTGGAAAAGGTTACAAAACCATCTCTAAAGAGTTTGGACTCCACCAATCCACAGTCAGACAGATTGTGTACAAATGGAGGAAATTCAAGACCATTGTTACCCTCCTCAGGAGTGGTCGACCAACAAAGATCACTCCAAGAGCAGGCGTGTAAATAGTCGGCGAGGTCACAAAGGACCCCAGGGTAACTTCTAAGCAACTGAAGGCCTCTCTCACATTGGCTAATGTTCATGTTCATGAGTCCACCATCAGGAGAACACTGAACAACAATGGTGTGCATGGCAGGGTTGCAAGGAGAAAGCCACTGCTCTCCAAAAAAACATTGCTGCTCGTCTGCAGTTTGCTAAAGATCAGTGGACAAACCAGAAGGCTATTGGAAGAATGTTTTGTGGACGGATGAGACCAAAATAGAACTTTTTGGTTTAAATGAAAAGCGTTATGTTTGGAGAAAGGAAAACACTGCATTCCAGCATAAGAACCTCATCCCATCTGTGAAACATGGTGGTGGTAGTATCATGGTTTGGGCCTGTTTTGCTGCATCTGGGCCAGGACGGCTTGCCTTCATTGATGGAACAATGAATTCTGAATTATATCAGAGAATTCTAAAGGAAAATGTCAGGACATCTGTCCATGAACTGAATCTCAAGAGAAGGTGGGTCATGCAGCAAGACAACGACCCTAAGCACACAAGTCGTTCTACCAAAGAATGGTTAAAGAAGAATAAAGTTAATGTTTTGGAATGGCCAAGTCAAAGTCCTGACCTTAATCCAATCGAAATGTTGTGGAAGGACCTGAAGTGAGCAGTTAATGTGAGGAAACCCACCAACATCCCAGAGTTGAAGCTGTTCTGTACGGAGGAATGGGCTAAAATTCCTCCTAGCTGGTGTGCAGGAATGATCAAAAGTTACCGGAAATGTTTAGTTGCAGTTATTGCTGCAAAGGGGGGTCACACCAGATACTGAAAGCAAAGGTTCACATACTTTTGCCACTCACAAATATGTAATATTCAGTCATTTTTCTCAATAAATAAATGACCAAGTATAATATTTTTGTCTCATTTGTTTAACTGGTTTCTCTTTATCTACTTTTAGGACTTGAGTGAAAATCTGATGATGGTTTAGGTCATATTTATGCAGAAATATAGAAAATTCTAAAGGGTTCACAAACTTTCAAGCACAACTATAACACAATTCAGAGGGTATCCTAGTGAGCATCTGCAAGACTCAAGCCCACTACATGATAAGAGAATTCCTTTATAAATGGGGCCACTCAACTCTTGATTTCACATGAGAAGCAAGCATGCATCACACTAGCTGGCTTGATGTAAACTTGTATCCTCCATGCAAGGCTCCATTTACTCCACTATATCCACTATCAACAGAGTTAAAAATTACACCAATCTCACAAGCAGCACACAACAGTCGCGGACGCTGACAGCAATGGTTACTTGTCTCTTACGCAAAACTGCTCTTTTTCTAAGCTACTTTTGTTACTTCACACACACAGTATATTTTCCAATTAGTTTTTTTAATTAAGGAGATAAAGCATTTCAGTGTACTGGCTGTATTTAAACACATGACTCGGGTCTGACTATAGACAGATGTACTGTCACCACCAAGCAGGTTTAAAGGAATACTCCACCCAAAAATTGTATTTTACTTTGTTGCTGATAATTTCAGAAGTAACTATTTAACGACATTTTAGTAAAAAAGCATGCATTTTGCACTTTACGCGCATAACAATGGATAAATGACATGTAGATTATGTGACACGAGTGACGTGATTTTGTATTTTTTTTTTCCTTGGACGTTTTTTACAGTCATTTAATGTTGTACAGCTCTAGTTGCCGTTGCCTTTTATTATGTCTTAAATTTCATTCTCTCCATTCTGCCTGAAAATTTTTTCTCAGCTTACAAAATACATTGGATAAGTACGACATTGAAAAGATCACTTTTAGGTGGGTATTCCTTTAATGCTGCCCAAGATTACTGGTGGCTAAAGCTAAAACATAATTTTGAATTTGTATTCTGCCAACCTAGTAGTGCCTTGTCAAGACATTAAAAAGATAAATTCAGAAAGGCACCAAGAAACGAGGCATTTCATATAAAAAAACAAAGCTTTTGCCGCAAGGAGTTTAGAAACAAAGTCAATCCCGTCTGATGTTGGATGACACACAAAGATGGACAGAATTACAGAGAGCTTTGGCTTCAGTGCAACACTGTTTTAGAACTCCTAAACCAGGATATTTAAATCATGTTTGTTCAACTGCATATTACTGCCACTGGCCAAGGAAATTTAGTGATGTCTAATCCCGTTTCTGTTTAAATCAACTTGAATCATTACTTACTGAAATTTGGCCTGCGAAACTGAAGGTTAACCTTTCCAACACATTAATAAGCAATGAACTGAACTGTGTATCTAAAACAAATATTTAGTCGCCATCATCCAGTCTAGAAGTAACAACAGCAGGTCAGAGGTTAGACAGTCTCATCCCACATAAACACAGCGCTCAGGTGTCAAATTGACAGTGAAAAGAACTTGAATTAGGAAGACAGAAATATTGAATATTCTTTGTGTTCCCCGCAGGCTTACCTGAGGACAGAAGCTTCCGGCAGCAGTCAGAATGAGCATTGAGAGCGGCCAGGTGGAGTGGAAACATGCCGTGAATTCCACGTCTGAAAGAGAAGGATAGCAAATGGTAAATGCTGACTTTGAGCTTTTATGAAAGAAAAAAGAGACATGAAAAGGCCTGAAAAATCAATCTAAATACATAACAAGAATCAATGTTAATCAGGTTTTATTCAATTGGTAGACGTAATGTAGCAGGGCTTTATAAATGTCAATTGTGTTTCTTTAATGTTTATCAGTGTGGTGTTTGTCTGATGTTTTCGTGTTTAAACTATACATAACCCTGAAGAAGAGTTTCCTCGCTGTACCTGCAAGGAAGTCACCAATCCCGGCACTTGACCCTTTAAGATGTGGGGTTTCCTGTTAGTTCCTGGTTGCATACATTATAAGATTTGAAAAAGAGGAAGAGAAAGGAAGCGTCAAAAACTCTGATCTATCACATCAAATGCTGCTATTATTTCATCAAATGGAATCCTAAAAACTGTTCTTCCAGTAACATACGTTGTTCGTTCAGGACTGTTCATCCTCTTCCCAGGGCTGTCAAACTGCTATCTGGACTCATCCGTGAGACTCTTCTGGTACATACAGCCTCATTTGAATTCTGTTTTTCTGTCACTTCAGAATTTGGGACTTGGCCAGCTTTCAGCAATTAATCAATCTCTGCAGTTTCCATGGTTTCACATTGGATTTTGTGTGTATATGAATATTTGGTTTTCATTTTGTAATTTATCCAAGTTAAGACAAGGGAGATCGGGGCCTTTTGGAGTTTTTCTTCTATTACTGTATATATCTGCATCGGGATCAGGGAATATGCGGTATGTGTGTTATATTCCATCCTCTTCCAATATATTCATTTTACACATACTGAACCTTTTATCTTTGACTAATTTATCTGTTTTTTCTATCGACTGGAGAGCTTGAGTGGAGGGTGGGTAAGGTACGAAAAGGTAAGTACGGTTTGGCATGGCCAGGTCTGGCAACTTGCCGCCATCCAAACGTGAGCACAATTGTTACAGTACAATATAATAAAAACATTTTTCATACGGCTCTGTCATCTAGGTCGGCACCAAGCCTCTGAGTCAGATGCAACTGCTTATCCAGCATTGATTAGGAGAATTTTCTATCAGCCCAAATCATTTGTAACTGCAAGGGACCCTTTACTGTATAAATAAATGTTGTTGTTGTTACCGTATGACAAGCGGCCTCTTTTTCCCCACCCTCCACTGTGCTGCTCCTTTGGTTTTACACACACCCTTAACCCCTCAGCTACTTCTCCTCCCTGAGACAACAGCAGCAGGTAGGCTCTATCCATCATGACCCTAAAATGAAGTAAACGGGTTTGAAAAATTTAGGATATAGTATGTATGCTATTAATATCTGGACCACAGGAAGTTTGTGACTCCATAAGTGAATTAATGATTGAGTAAGTGTGCCAGTTACAGGAACTGAACTGGGAATCAAATCACATTCCCTACCAAAATGGATTAGGCTGAAAAGTCTAGGGTTATAGTCTTTCTTAGCTTTGGAATCATTTGTTCCCATTAATCTCTCCATTAAGCATTTGACTGGAGACAAGGTAATAGATCACAGTCTAATCCTGGTCATGGTTCATTGCAGTCATACTGGAAGAGGGTAGCCCACACCAGCTTTAGGAAATTGTGCCACCATATAGCGCTTGGCTCCTGGGTTCAATTTCTGTCAGGATTCGATTTTGGCCTGGCCCCTCAACCCATCTTTTTCTCTCATATATAATCATTGATTAGTACTGTGATTTATGATTTAAATGACTATGCATATACAGTATATGATTTTTTTACTATACTTATTCATACAATTAGATTATATAGATTTTCCCATATGTGAGTATTTAGCATGCACTAGAAATGTGAGGCACTATATGAGGTACAGAGAAAGGCTCTTTAGAGATAAACACATTCAGAAAGAAATTAGAAAACAGACTTAGAGCTGAATGTCTGAAAATAACCTTCTGATTACAAAGTGAAAGAAGGAAGAATATCATTTATTCAGGAAATGTTTTAAGTTATATTTGAATAAGATGACTAAGAGAGGGAGGCAGCAGGTACTAACTATATCCTGCTGCTGCTGTCTGTTGTGCCTCCATGGTCTAACATCTAAGTTCTTTCGTGAGCCATCCAGGCTTTGTACATTCTCTCTAACAAAGCTAGCTGGACACGGCAGGAGAGACGAAACCTGAGCCTCAGACAAGAAGATCAGTGCTTCATTAGTCACGGGTTTATAAGAGATTGGCAAAAAGAAAACACTGTTTAAAAAAAAAAAAAAGGACATGTCAGCTAAACGAAAGACTCTTAAGGTGTATTTGTAAAATATTCCATCTCTAAGTGCAGCTCTTTGCTTTGACTTCGCCTTCATCCCATCTAACTTTTCCAGCGTTTCATTTGGATATTTTCAGTTTTGGAGTTTGCTTTGCTTTATGGTTGTTATTATTGATCCTTAGCTTTCTGACTTTTCAGATTCTGATATAACTAAATATTGTGGTTAGATATTTCTCTGTCTTTTAGAAATGCTTTAGATTTATATTTTTAGACTTTGTTATTTAATAGTTTTCTTTAATTTGTAGTTTCTCTTGTTTATTTAGTCCATTTCTTTTTTAGTTTGCTTTGCTTTATTTCTTTATAGTAATTAATTTATGTCTAGCTTACGTTTCCTTGTTTGTTTGTGACCCATTCAATACTCGTTATTTACATATTTATTTGCTCAATAAACAAAAATGTAAACATTTCATCAGTTTTTTTGCGCAAGGGTTTTATGATTTTGGCCTCCACATTTGAGTAAGTCAATAATAGATGGGCAGCTGAATTGTTTGTATGAAGGAAGACTCTTCTAGCAGTTTGTATGTGGCTTCATCAAAGTCTCTAACTGAATCCTTGGAAACAAGCACCCGAGCTGGGCGGGTGACTGTCTTGCACCCGTTTCACTACTTTGATTTCTACCACCTCTATCTTAGATATATAATCATTGATTAGTACTGTGATTTATGATTTAAATGACTATGCATATACATTATATGATTTTTTTCCTATACTTATACATACAATCTATATATATAATTCACTAAGGCAAGACACCCATGGAAAGCGGCGTGGATTCACTGAGCTGCCGACAAGTAAGACACCTATGGCGCACGCAGGAAGGAGCCACGCCCACCAACTCCAAGACCATTGGATATGACGACAACTTGCACAGCTACGCCCACCAACTCGGACGCGGCGACACAGAAAAAACGACGTCATTTATATTTGTCTGTCGTAGAGGCCACATGCACCTCTGAGCCACGTTGACTGTTCATAGAGGCATGTTTCTCGCGGAGGTGAATTGCTATATGCAGCGTGTTAAACGGTTTGTGAAGGGTATCACATGGGATCCCTAAAACAATCCTTTACAACTGAGGTTAAAACACAATGAAGTGAGCAGTCTTTAAAAACCGAGCTTTTGGTTACGACGCACGACCGCGTGCACCATAGCAAACTGTTTTACACGCTACATACAGCATTTCGCACTACTACCGTGGTCGGGAGTCTTGGTGGATTATATATAGAACAGCAGCTAAAACCACACAGAGCAATGAAAACTCTATGTGAGTCACGGGTGCATCTGGACTGTGCAAAGACGACAACGACTCAAGTGACGAGTTGGAGGTGGGCACATGAGCAGGCAGGGCACGATGGCGGTTCGCCAGTTTTCAGTCACAGACGATTGTGTGTTGGTTCGTTCCATGCATTGTTACAATGTTGCTTTCTTGCTGATTTATTACATTACCGATTTTTCAAATGTTAACTTTCTCTCTGTGCTTAAAAATCATTAAAAAACCGGCCTGATTATGCAGCGTATGGTAGGCCGCGGGTTGGCTAGTTAGATTATATACATTTTCACATATGTGAGTATTCAACATGTACTAGAAATGTGAGGCACTATATGAGGTACAGAGAAAGGCTCTTTAGAGATAAACATATTCAGAAAGAAACAAGAAAACAGACTTAGAGCTGAATGTCTGAAAATAACCTTCTGATTACAAAGTGAAAGGAGGAAGAATATAATTTATTCGGGAAATGTTTTAAGTTATATTTGAATAAGATGACTAAGAGAGGGAGGCAGCAGGTACTATATCCTGCTGCTGCTGTCTGTTGTGCCTCCATGGTCTAACATCTAAGTTCTTTCTTGGGCCATCCAGGCTTTGTACATTCTCTCTAACAAAGCTAGCTGGACACGGCAGGAGAGACACAACCTGAGCCTCAGACAAGAAGATCAGTGCTTCATTAGTCACGGGTTTATAAGAGAGTGGCAAAAAGAAAACACTGTTTAAAAAAAAAAGAACACACAGGACATGTCAGCTAAATGAAAGTCAGCTGGAAGAAGGTTGTACAGTCTGATGAGACCAAATCTAACCTTTTTGGACATCAGACTAAATTCCAAGTTTGGACACTGCACATTATCAAAAACACACCAACCCCTTTGTAAAGAAAGCATGGTGGTGGCAGCATCATGCTGTGGAGAGGTTTCTGTGCAGCAGGCCCTGAAAGACTTATGAGGGTACAGGGTTAAATGAATGCAGCAAGATATGAGGAAATCCTGGATGAAAACCTGATGCAGTCTGCAAGAAACCTACAGCTTAGGAGAAGATTTGTTTTTCAAAAAGACAGCGGTCCTAAGCCTAAAGCCAAAGCTACATACGAATGGCTTAAAAACAACAATGTTAATGTCCTGGAGTGTTCAAGTCAAAGTCCAGACCTCAATACAACTGAGAATTTGTGGCTGACCTTGAAAAAAGGATTATTAAGGAAGAATTGCAGTGTTCAGATGAACAAAGCTGACAGAGACCTGAGCACACAGAAATCAAGGCTGCCAAAGGTGCATTTACCAAAAAATGACTTGAAGAGGTGAATAATTATCTCACCTCATTTTCTGAAGCTCCTTTTCCTGGTGAGGGTTGAGGTGGCAACAGGCCAAGTAGGTAAGCTGGACTTACCTCTCCCCAGTTACAGATTCCCCTCTTTCTTGGGAATTCCCAGGCATTCCTAAGCCATTTGAGAGATATAATCCCTCTAGCATATCCTGGGTCTGCCACAGGGTCTCACCTAGTGAGATGTGCCTGGGGCAGCTCTAGGGGTGAGCCACTCGGATGGCATCTTTACGACATGCCCAAACCACCTCAACTGGTTCTTCTTCATCTGGAGGAGCAGCAATTCTATTCTTATGCTCTCCCAAATCACTGAGTTTCTCATCCTTTCATTGAGTGTCAGCCAAGCCACCCTTTGAAGAGGGCCAGTTTCTTCCATTTTTACACATAGTCTCATTTTTTCAGTCATTACCCACAGCTCATGACCATAGGTGAGGACAGGAATGTAGATCGACCAGTATATTGAGAAAAAGCATATGCCCATGTTCTTTGGTGTGTGTTGTGAGGGGTGTCGCTGAAATATGGGGTGATAGGGTTGCACTTGTGTGCTATTCATTCCCTATATGACAGCAGTGAGAGCGATGTCCAAGTATTTGGTAAGCTAATATTGTGCAATGTGGGCCCTGGGCGCTTCACGGTTGTCACCACTTTTATTTGTGGTGTTCATGGACAGGGTATCAAGATGCAGCCAGCTGAGGAGGCTAGGGATAGCATCGTTACTTTTTCACATCTGATGGTGGCCTTCAAAAGATTCACTGCTATGTGTGAAGTGGCCGGGATGAGAATCAGAACCTCAATGTCTGAATTCATGGTCCTCTCTCAGAAAAGAGTGAGTACTTATACAATCACTTACTTTGTGTTTTCTATTTGTAATTAATTTAGATCCATTTTGCAGAGATCTGTTTCCACTTTGACATTAAAGAGTCTTTTTCTGTTGATCGTTATCAAAAAAGCCAAATTAAAGCCAGTGATTGAATGATGTGTAATAATAAAATGTGAAAACTTATTATCAACACTTTATGTCTATATGGATGAAAGGCCATAAAATATGTTAACGTTCTTTGCTCTGATGCCAGTACCATTGACTGATCCAATTATAACTGCATCTGGAAAGAGCTTGGGGACAAAAGGCAGCCTACGTAACAATAATAGAAAAAAGAAACAATGCAAGATCAATTGTTTCAGGTTTTTACATTAGCAACAGGCAGAAGGCAATTTCAGAAAAGAAAAACAAATCGGATATGGCCAGCACATAACTCCTTTCATATTTAATATAGAAGTATAGTACATGGTAGGAATTTATAAGTAAATGCAATATGAAACGTTCAAAGCTCTAATGCATATGCCAAATTTTGTGAATTTCTGAGCAGTGGCCTGGCTGTTGTTGGTATTGATTTAAATAATTTTGAACTTTAAAAGATTGAAGCTGAATACCTGGTATTCATCCTAAACCTAATCAGCTCTAAAGACTAATGAGTGCACGTTTTCCATAAAATTTCATGAGAATCTCTACATTCTTTCTCAAGTTACAGTGTCCACAAAAAATTACATAGCAGACACTCAAATACATGGACAAACGTCTTTCCAAAAATGCTCAAAGCAAGTCCTAAGGATATCAAAACACGTTTTTCCTTTGAAAACCTGTACATTTATTAATGAAAATAATACATCCCAGGGCGGCACAGTGACCGAGTCAGGAGACCCGGGTTTACTTCCCGGGTCCTCCCTGTGTGGAGTCTGCATGTTCTCACCGTGTCTGCGTGGGTTTCCTCCGGGTGCTCTGGTTTCCTCCCACAGTCCAAAGACATGCAGGTTAGGCGCATTGGCGATTCTGAATTGTCCTTAGTGTGTGCTTGGTGTGTGGACGTGTGTGTGTGTTTGTGCGCACCCTGCGGTGGGCTGGCGCTCTGCCGGGGTTTGTTTCCTGCCTTGCGCCCTGTGTTGGCTGGGATTGGTTCCAGCAGACCCCCGTGACCCTGTAGTTAGGATATAGCGGGTTGGATAATGGATGGATGGATAATACATCCCCATAAATACAAAATTTGAAGTTTTTTGTGTTGCATAATGGAACATAAGGCACATGTTGCAAGACGAGAGTGTTGTCATAAACAAAAGGCAGAGACTCCTGTGGCTTAATTCAAGCACTGCCTTCATGAGACAGTGGAGGTCTCACGTAAAAAGAATTTGCAAATGATAACTACCCATAATTAAAAGAACAGTGAAAGAAGCCAGGAATAGACAGGCTAGAAGAAAAACAAAAATGATCGCAGATGCTGTAGTTGGCATGATTAACACCGTTTGAGAGATGTGATGTTCTTTCTTTGCTGTGTGAGCAGAGAGGTCCAACTAAAATGCATGTCCTACTGTGATGGGCTAAGGGAATTAAACCTCTTAAGTGATGACCTAATGCAGGTGTTTAAACCTTCAAACACAACAATAAAGTTCAATTTTCATTTTAACAGTGAATCACATACTTGACAACACTGGCAGAAATGAAACTGAAGTGAATTCAAGAAGGAATTTAAGAAGACCTTCTTCACCCAAAGTGTTATGGAAATTTGGAAAAAAAACTAACAAGTCTTTTGGTTGAAGCAGATTCCCTACCAACTGTTACAATGAGACGCAATACCTCCGCTACTAGCATCACAGTTTTGATAGATTGAATGGCCTCCAAACAGTTGTAAAATTTCTTTTGTTCTTATGTCTGACAGCTGGAAGATCTCCTATAAAGCCATTTCTAACATTCTAATGTTTCAATGGGGACTAAATGCCTCCAGTGAACATAATGACTGCATCTTTTAAGTTTATCTTCATATTTCACTTACTATTTAGTTCTGGTCATATTTGAGACCATAGATGTGAACTGTTAACTTGACCAACAAAAAACAAACATGGATATTCAGTAAACATAAAAATCTTTGCTCACTTTGCGGTGTCGGCTCCACTTGTGATCAAGGTGTTGATTA
The DNA here is from genome assembly GCF_016835505.1 of Polypterus senegalus. NCBI lineage: Eukaryota > Metazoa > Chordata > Cladistia > Polypteriformes > Polypteridae > Polypterus > Polypterus senegalus. The sequence continues at coordinate 38,455,704 of NC_053159.1, forward strand.
GAAGCTCATGGCCATATCTGGCTGCAATGTGCAATGGGGTGTTCCCATCCTTGTCTACGCAGTCAATTTCGCCACCTAGAAAAATGAACAATGACATCATTAACAACTCTGGCACAGATTAGACAGACGACGTGTACAATACTATGAATTTGTTAGGCTTTGAATGCCAAATGCTAATGAGTAATAAGACCTGTCAACATCAACAGCATTCCTCATACACTTCAGTCTGGAAGGACAGCATTCCTAGCTGCATTCCCAGACTTGCTACAATTCTTGCAAGTTTCTGATTCACTTCATCACTGTTTATGCTTAAAGTCTACAAAAGTGGGCGGCCATTACGCAGCATTGTCTGGTGGCTTTTAGTCTCAGACAATGACAGCAAAATTATTTCATCACTTGTTAAATAATACTTCAGAAGTAGCGTTGTAAGGCAGTGGTTACAGTGGTGTGTGGTGTTGTTTAGTGTGGGTGACTGCATAAATCAGTACACCCATTGACAATAATGACAAAAAGATAGCAGATCATCACACACTCAAAGAAATATGGTATTATATGATGACAAAATGATGTGAATGGCTTCTGCACGCAGCATTAAGTGAGGACTTGATGGTAGTAAGCAGGTGTGAGCACAGTCAGGACCAGTGTTGGGGAATGTTACTTTTAAAAGCAACTTAGTTGCATTACTCATTATTACAAAAAAAAAAAAATAGTATGTTACATAGTTACTTATTATAGAATGAATGCATTACAAATAGTGTGTTACTTTTTCTTCTATATGGAAAAAACACAAATTTCACTGTCCAGCATTTGTTATTAAATCCTAAACCCATGAAACAGACCAGAAACTCATCATTTTCTAGTGCTTTATAAATACTATAGTGACGGGTTCAGACCAAGGGACATACTCCTAAGGTGGCTGAGGCCTGTCTGAGCAGGCTTGATATACCAGGGGCCTCATTTATAAACAATTGTTTTGGTTATATTTGGCCATTAGAAAATCCCGTTTTATAATCTTAACTTTAGCTATGCAAGGCTAAGCTAGCAAAGCTATGGATTTATGTGCTCAAGTGAGCCTCCAAACAACATTTTAGCTAAACATATTTAGTCACTAACTATGTAGATTGTTGTAAGCTGTTAACATTTCTCAAACTTTGAAGGTTTTCCAAAGAAATCCACCTCAGGAAGCAGTGGGAGGTCAGGTAGCCCTTAGACGGGATTTTGAGAAAGCTATCCTGTGATGTGTGCCGTGCTAGTTTGGTAACAGATGCTGTACTGGCATCATATGATCAAAGCTACCACTTGTTCACATTAAAAAACAAAGGAGGTTTGATGATTCCTTCTGAGGGTACAGTCAAGGTGGTCAAAGTAGCTGAACGTGTTATCCGACAGTTGACATTAGGGCAAGCTGTCAGTGAGTTTGTTTGGGCTGAGATTGGTTCAGATGATGTGTTTTTTCTCAAGGAGCATTGAGGATAAACAGTTTGAAATTGACAACCATCATTTTATATTCATGTCTTTAGTTGTGTCTGTCTTCCACAAACTAAGGCTGTACCATATTGCCAGACTGAATACTCTCAAATTACAGGATCTGAGTGAGCGAGAGGAGTGTAAGTCTGTAGGAGATCAGTGAGGTTGTGGGGAGCTTTAAATGTTAAGAGCGGTATTTCCTATTGTATTCTGTAGTTAACAGGGAGCCAGAGAAGTTGAGAGATAATCGGTGTAATATGTTCAGTGGATTTAGAACGGCAGGTTATTATCCTGGCAGCAGAATTTTGAAGAAGTTGTAAGCGATGGATAAGTTTTTGTGAGATGCCAGATAGAATAGCATTACAGTAATCAATACGTGAGATGACTCAGGCATTAACCAATACTTCAGTACTGTGTTGCGTAAGAACAGGACGAAGTCTAGAAATGTTAATTATTATTATTCTTATTTAATAATTGCCATTATTATTGTATAAATGAATATAAATAATTGCATTTAAACAATTCGCCAAAATCTGTTGCATGTAAACGATACTATTTTAAAGTTATTGTTTTTTCATCAGAAAACCCGGTTTCCACATCTACCTGTATTAGATTAAATGGCACTTTGCAATATGGCGGATGCGCTGATGTATTGTGTTGACTGGGCAACACAGTGAATGCAGCGTCTCCTATATATGCTTATGGGCTGGTAGAGCAGCTCCCATCTGATACATCAAAACTCTGCCGCCTGCATTCAAGACTACCTGGCTGTGCTCTGCAACTGAGAACTTGCACGTTATTATAGTGCCTCTCCTCTGTGCTCGATCGGGTCCAAGAAAGGCATAAGGTGAAAGCATCTGAGCGGGTAGCCGCTACCAGCTGTCACATGTAAAGACATGATAGCTCTTATAGTGAATAGTACAGGCTACTGTATATGAAACACTGAGGCATTAGCTAGTTACTTTACCAACCTGATAGCCACCATGTACAGCACCATCATGCTGTCAAAGCTACTCTCGATCAAAATAAACGAATCAGGGGTTGATCCTGGCCACTGAGATACGGTGTTTGCCTGCCACATCTTGGATGATTTGTGCATAAATGGAATGTAACTGCTTATGCTTAACAAAAGCAGCTTTGATCTCACTAGGTGTCCTTATTGCAATATGAGGGCAGTTAAGTGCTCTGATTATGCTGGGAGAACTGCACACTGCTGCAAATTGCTTTTTTATGATGGAAAAAAACATTTTATGTTTTATGTATGTACACCCACACCAGAAGAAAACTGGATGTAGTGCCTCACTGCTTGGTCAATGGCTTCCAGCACAGCAGGCATGATGGAGTGAAGCTTGGCTTAAATATTCCTGGCCTGTCAACCAGTTCCCGGAGAAATGACAACAGGCAGCTGATATAAACGAATGAAAAACAAAAAAAATTTCTTCAGTGCAAATATGTACAGACACGGACAAATCAGTTGGAAAAAGTGTGTATGCTTCCTGAAAAATGATTAAATAAAAAGCAATTGTCTCAGGTACACCTATATGCCTTTGATATGTCATGGAGTAAAGCAAAGCAAGTGTGAAAAAGAGATAAAGTATTGCTAATTCTACAAAGATTTTCTAATCCTAGATGGCCTGGACACATTTGTTGGCACCCCAAGAAAATTTCACCAATAAATGGATTAGAATGATTTTTCAAACAAGCTGTGTTCTTTCATTAGTAATATACATGTCTCCAATCATGTAATCAGTCTTTCAGTCGATTAAAATGTAGAAAACAAGCCACTCTTCTGTTGCATATCACTGTGTCTGCCGCACTGAACATGGACCAAAGCAAGCAAAGGAGAGAGTTGTGTGAGGAGATCAGAAAGAAAATTATAGATAAGCATGTTCATGGCAAAGGCTATAAGTCCATCTCCAAGCAGCTTTATGTGCCTGTGACAACAGTTACAAATATTGTTAAGAGGTTTAAGGTCCCTGGGACTGTAGCCAACCTCACTGGACACAGCCTCAAGAGGAAGACAAGTCCCAGGAAGGGTAGAAAGATAATGAGAACGTTAGACAAAAGCCAAGGACAACAACCAAAGAGATACAAGCTGAATTCTAAAGTCAAGGTCCATCAACATCTGATTGTACCATTCGTCATTTTATGAGTGACAGTGGGTTCAATAGAAGCAGACAAAGGAGGTCTCCACCGCTGAAAGAAAAACATAAAAAGTCAGACTGCAATTTGCTAAAAGGCATATTGACAAGCCACAATGCTTCTGGGACAATGCCCAATAAATCTGTCTATGAATGTAGCATTGACCTTTTAAAAGTGAAATAAAATACTGTCTGCATATCATATTCATAGTTTTTGAGGTGTAACGTGTTTGTCATGTCAACGCACATTGTAATAACAGCTCGGTGATATAAATTATAAAGCATGCGAGTCGTCATTTAGCTGGTTTGTCTGTGTTTCCCTACGTGGTCAAGTGTGTCATCAATTCCCAGTTTCTCTGAAATGTTCTGTATGCATGTGTTACTGTTGTAAATATACACATTTCCCATCAAGTGTTTTATTTATAAAACTTGCCATTTGCACTGGATGTTGTGTATTCACATTTTATACACCTCTTTTTGTGCATACGCAAGTTTTAAAAATGAGGCCCCTGTATAAGCCGACTGTAAAAAGCAGCCACAGAGCAGCGGAGGGAAGACACAGACACTCCACTTAGAGAGCACGTCAATCATGTCTATCAGCTTCGTGCCGCACACCCAAGGCTGCTGTGATGATCACAAAACTGGGATGACTAAATGTACCCATCAGCACATGTAGGATTAAACGTAATTGTTAATTGTAATCACAGATTTACCAGCTGCCAGATGTAAAAACCTGTTAGCATACTGGGAAGCTTATATTTCTGAATTGTACAAGTCTTGTTAATGTTACTATTGTGATCAGAGCTTTAGTGCATTTTTTGTCTTAAAAATGTAACATATTTTGTTGTTGTGATAAGGCCTAGTTGTTTTTCATTTTCTACGTTAGTGTGACTATTTTATCTTTTATCTCATGTTATTGATCGTTATTATATGCCACATGAGTAGTCTTTGTTCTGAGATCTTGCATCTGTACAGTTTAAAGTTGGTAGGGTGCTGCTTTAAAAATTCACATACTGAATCAAAGAAATAACTTTTTTCTAAAACATTTTTTACATTGCCTGTTAAGAAAAGGATGTTACACAAAGGAAAAGATTATTTATTGACCCATGAATTTTGTGGTTTGGCCAATTGGCTTTTCAAATCACTTTCTTGTATTTTTTAACACCTACCTGTTAAATGACTATTCTTTGTCTCTTTGTTTAAAATAATTTCCATTTCCTGGTAATTCTTTCACTGTTTGTAGTTTTCTACAAATTTCTAATCATTAAAAAGTGCGAGGTGTCACACATGTACACATAGGAGGCAGCTAAAGGGCTCAAATAGTGACAATTCCATGCCTGACCAGGGGGTGGCGAGGTGCACTGACTTTTTCTTTCAATCCTCTGCAGACCACTCACAGGAAATTCCACAGGGCTCCGGCGCCCGTGATGACGTCACTTCCTCCCCAGACGACGTCACTTCCGTTTTTTTCGGTGCCTATAATGACGTCACTTTCAGCTCCTGTGCATGTGATGATGTCATTGCCGGTTCTGATGCCCGTGATGACATAACTTCCTGTCCAGACCTATAAAGCCACCATCTTTGCCACATGTCATCAGTTCTGTTTTGGACAAATCCAACCCTTTTTGCCACCATGTTACTTTAACATGGCCTTTTTATAACTTCACTTTAACTTAATACTGATACTCTGTATGTTCAATTCTTCATAATAATTATTCACAGTGGCTCCAAAATCCATACTGACCCCTACTCTCTCTTCTGTTTCTTTTTCCGGTTTCTTTGTGGTGGCGGCCTGCGCCACCACCACCTACTCAAAGCATCATGATGCACCAACATTGATGGACTGAAAGCCAGAAGTCTACGTGACCATCATCATCAGGTCCTTCCATGAAAACCCTAAATACAAAGAGGACTGTTTGACTAATGTTAGGTAGATTGCCCAGAGGGGACTGGGCGGTCTCTTGGTCTGGAACCCCTACAGATTTTATTTTTTTCTCCAGCCTTTGGAGTTTTTTTGTTTTTTCTGTCCACCCTGGCCATCGGACCTTACTCTTATTCTATGTTAATTAATGTTGACTTATGTTTATCTTTTATTGTGTCTTCTATTTCTCTATTCATCTTGTAAAGCACTTTGAGCTACATTTTTTTGTATGAATATGTGCTATATAAATAAATGTTGATTGATTGATTGACCAGGGCATAATATGTGGGTGGCTGCCCCAAACCTTTTTATGTCTCCTGTCCGTTCTTGTGACGGAGGCTACAAGTAACATCACTGCATGCAGTGAAATGGCTGAATGGTCCCTGGAGTCAAGAGCATTCTCCTTAAACGCAGCTGACCACAGAGTCCTCTAATCTGTGCAGAACACGGTATAACTCCAGAAAGTGGATTTGCGTGCCGGATGGAGAGAGTCTGGCACACCAAGAGGCACCAGAACTCTTCATTTAAGGATGTTCAGTCTCCCAACTTGAAGTTATCATTCTGATCACTTACTGCAGAATTCAGTTTTTTCACTTTCTACAGGTAGTGCTGTTTGACAATTTCAAATTCACTTTGAAAGATGTAACTTTGGTTACATAATCAAAGAAACACAGTTTTAAAGACAAAGAACATCAACATATTCCAATGCATGGTCCAATTCTTACCATTCTGAATGAGGGTCTGTGAACGGGTGAAGCGTCCATGGACTGCAGTCATGTGCAATGGGCTCTTCCCATCTCGACTCTGATCAAACATATAAAAGTAAAATCCATTAACTGAAAAGCAAAGCAATAAACATACAGACCTGAATACAGAGGACAACAGAACGTTGTACATGTTAACCTCATTTACGACAACTGTACACGCCAAACCAGTTTTGAGCAACATCAGTCCTGGAGGGCTGCAGTGGCCGCTGGTTTTTGTTCCAACCTACATTCTTAATAAGAAGTCAATTGTTGCTGATGAAGCACTTATTGCTTAAGTGACATTTTTCTTCTTCATTTTTGTTGTCTCACTTTTGAGTCTTAAACAGCTGCAGTCACAGTTTTTAATTGCTCCTCGTTAACAATAAGATGCAAATGACAAAGGAACAAGCAGTTCTCCATCTAAGTTATATCTAGTCACACTTTTGTGTATTCAACATGAACTATCTGGTTAAATAAATTGAAACTGAAGTGAAAGAGGTGAAGAAATGAAAATTACTCATCTATTTTAGGCTTCAAATCATTTGGATGATATTCTTAAGAAAGAAAAAAATCTACGATATAAGAATGATATTGAATAATAAAAACATTAACAAGCCATGAAATTAAATAAGATCTATTATTGGCAAGGATGGGTTTATAATTAAGCAACTCGGTTGGAACAAAAACCTACAGCCACTGCGGCCCACCAGGACCAACGTTGCTCACCCCTGCTCTAAACCAATCTGCTGTCTAATCTAATCAGGTCATAAATAATTCAATTTAAAATTTAATTTTGCACATCTTTGACAACATATGTTGCCCCCTTTCTTGAACTGCCTCTTTCCCACTACAGGATTGCCACTGCCTTGATATTTCTTTCATACACAAAAAACTTGCTGTTCCCGATTCACTGATGCTAGCACATTAGTACTTAAAGCTACTTAATTCTTTGCTGATGTCCTTTTCACTACTGAAATGCACACCAACATTCTTAAAATCTACTAAGACTTGCCTTCCAGCTTTAACTAGCGTTGTCTGCCATTGTAATGTTGCCACCGTCTGAGCAGAAGATCTCCAGATATCGGTTGACGAATGGGACCCACAAATGATTCGTTCTTTGCAATTTAGAAATGCTCTTGACGACGCCACGGAAGTGTATAAAAACCTCCTTACACAAATGAAAAAGCAGCGCCAGCAACTGTCCATCACAATGTTTCTTACCTGCAAAACACCGCCTAGTACGCCTTCAGTGGAAGAAGAAACTCCAGACGACAACGGTGGTGCTACACAGTCGCCTGAAGAGGCTCCTTTTGAAGAGCTGTAACGCTCTCCTTTGTTAAAACTAAACTCATGGTTATTGGACAAGTCGTTGTGTCATTGTTGGTGAGTACTCATAACTAATTTTCTAACGTACTTAGTACATGTACGTACGTTTAGTGTAACTGTACACACATTTTACTGTATACAATTTTTCTTGCATTGTACGTATTTATTGCTGGTGGCCTGTCTGTTGTAATGGCTGTAACATATGCGATATCGGAGGCGCTCGATATCTTTAAAAATAATATTTAGGTTTCACTGTATATAAACAGTGTGTTTACATACATCATTTCGACGAATCTTACCTAATATCTAAGAGAATATAAAGGGTTTAGGCTGTGTAACTGTGCTGGAAATGTTTATAAGAGTGTGGGAGAGTTTATAAGGGCTTAAAATATATAAAAATAACCATACAAACATGTGGTTTCTACTTTGCAGATTTTCACCTTTCGCGAGGCGTTCTGGAACGCAACCCCCGAGATCGAGGAGGGATCACTGTATAACTAACTCTAAAAGTACAAACTATTTACTGAATTAATCAAATGACTCTTTTGTGTTTCCTGTACATTTCAGGTCTAAGTGTTGCAATGTAACTCAAAAGGAAGACCTTCCATGAACAAGCAAAACAATGGCTGTTGGCAATCTTTATAGCTGTTCAGAGCGTCCTACATGTGAACATCTGTGTGACAGGGTCATGGTCATATCGCCTTTAAGGAAAGCAACATTCTCTGTTATCGTCTGAACTTTGTTAAGATAAAGGAAAGTCTCTTTATTCTTATAAAGAGTACTTTTCTCTGTCAATTTTTCTTTGAGGTCTTTTAACCTTTCTGATCCAACCGTTCTAGAAAAATTGTAAGGGTTAAGACAAATCTTAAAAAAACTTCTCATATATTTGCATCATAGACAAGATCATCCATCCATTATCCAACCCGCTATATCCTAACTTCAGGGTCACGGGGGGTCTGCTGGAGCCAATCCCAGCCAACACAGGGCACAAGGTAGGAAACAAACCCCAGGCAGGGCGCCAGCCCACACACACACCAAGCACACGCTAGGGACAATTTAGGACCGCCAATTCATCCAACATGTCTTTGAACTGTGGGATGAAACCGGAGTACCCGGAGGAAACCCACACAGACACGGGAAGAACATGCAAACTCCAGGTCTACTAACTGCGAGCCAGCAGCGCTACCCACTGCGCCACCATGCCACCCATAGACAAGATCAGAAGAAGTTAAATACAGTGGATGTGATCTTACACCATCATGAACCTGATCAAATCAATAAAAGCAGTACATTTCAGAGATAAAGATGACCGACATGCATACCTGCAAGTTGACATCTGCACCATTGTTGACTAGGAACTCCAAGCAGAGTGCACCATGTGTGGAGGCTGCAGCAAAGTGAAGGGGGGTAAAGCCCTTGTTGTTCGGCTGGTTAACGTTGGCCCCATAATTAATTAGCTCAGTGACAACTGCATCTTGTCCATTGAAGCAGGCAATGTGAAGTGCTGTATTTCCAAAGGCATTGGCTTCATCAATCTGGTAAAGAGAGAGAAAGAGAGAGAAAGAGGTGTGAAAGTAGCCTTTGACAGATGATTTGCAAATGACATACAAATCAGAAACATGAGCATCAATTTGGAAGCAAAGAAAACAGAAGCAAATGTGTAAAAAAGCTCAACTTTTTCAGTTATGATATATTTATTACTGTGGGAGACACAGTAATACAGCCCAAAGGAAGGCCTTCCCAGAAGGTGCCAGAGATACCGGACTGTCATACGAAGAGACAGTGAGAACACAGAGGGCAGGGACCATGCTGTTCCTTTTGATGTCAAGAGTGGCAAGAGGACTAACCCTGCACCTCTTCAGCTGGCAGCACATGGTCTCTGAGTAAAAAGAGTTTCACCAAGTTGTGGTTTAAGAGAGGAAGTCCAGAAGCAGCCTGAGAAACCCATTACTTCAAGGGTGAAGAAAGTAAAGATCTGTAAAGAGTGCTCCACCACAGGTCACTGTGGATGGGTGGTCAAATTATTTTATTCACCCATTACTGACCCCTTTAGTGCTGTCCCAGCACAGGCTTTATGAGTTTGGAATTCTAAGGCCTCACAGTCAATTGAACATATTTTCTACTAATGTGTGCTTTTTGTCATTAGTTTTCTTTATTTTTCATTTGGTATGGTTTACCTGTAAGCCATTGTTCCAAGGATCCAACATGGGCACTACATAATGATGTCAAAGAGATCACAGTGTTACACATGCTCATGACAGCCATTTTTTCCCCGCTATTAGGCCGACTAGATTTATATAGTTCCAAAACAGGACACATCTCATTCATCCAGCAATTAATTTGTCTTATAAATATGTATATTATATGGAAGTGCTGGTTCCCCCTTGGTATTTTATATGTGTTGTACTAATGCATATTTAATTGGATGTACAGGTGAGAGGATCTCCCTTTGTGTTTTGTGCAAATTTGTTAAATGAAACATGACAGTCCCAGAAAAAATCCCTAACCTCTATTAACGCTGACCTGCAGTATAGTAAGACTGTTATCTTTTCTAATATGTTTGTAAAGCACTTCGTCTGTGATTGCCCAAATTTTGCCCATTATTTTTACTTTGGGCTTTGGAGAAATTTTATTTTTTTAACACTAGAATACCTGAACCTTAATTTTTTTTGTTGTCCCTGACCTCCATAAAGTTTCCCAACATATGGCAAGAAACTCATAACTCCTTATCACTGCTCAAATAGCCCTCTTCTTTTTTGCAAATGCGAGGTTTAGCAGAATGCAGCCTGGCACACCCCCCCAATTCAGTCAGATGAAGGCATTGCCCTGCTGCAGTCCTCACAGCTCAAGTCTGTGTTGAAGTAATGAAATACTGTGATTTGAGTTTTGTATCTACCACGATCTGTGTAAATATAGAGTGACAGAGGAAATACAAGGCAAGAAATGCTGAACACACGGCTAAAACAGAAAATGTTTTTTTATGCTATAGCAATAACGGCATAATTTTGAGGTGAAGTGTAGAATGTCTGAGAACTGAAGCTCAAATATCCAATAAACACTGGCACAAAAGGTGTAACAAAACAAGTATGTTTTTATTAAAGAATAAAAACAAAGAAAAAGAAATTGCTCAGTTGACATGTTGCTGAAGCCCAGCTATCAGCAGGTACAAAATAAAAGACGTTTGCATATGTGTGTTTGTGTGCTTCATTTTCAACCAGTTGTCACAGTGGTAACACTGCTCTGTCACCGCAAACGGCGTAGTGAGTAAGTTAACGTTTAGCAATGGTGAGGTAATAAGATCAAATCCTTCATGCTCTCTTTATTTAGCTATTTGAGTAGTGAGCTGCTATTACTATTATTATCATATAACAAAAATATACATTTGATATGAGTCTGTAACATCCTGTGTAAATTTATGGTACTTGTAAAAGATATCACTTTTCCTCACACAAGAACATTCATAGCAACATGTCATTTGAATAATTTTTTTATTCAGTTTTATTCTTGGATTCTTGAATAAAAAAAAAACATTCAAATGACATGTTGATATAAATGTCCATGTGCGAGGAAAACTAATATCCACCATAGACACTGCAGTGTCTGCTGAACAAGAAACCAAGAAGAAATGATTGAGCTGCGCTTGTGTGTCTAATTTTATCCTTCAGCACTAATTTTTACAAGTACCATAAATTTACACCGGCTGTTACAGACTCAAATCAAATGTATGTTTTTATTATACTGTATAATAGTAACAATAATAGCAGCTCACTACTCAAAATGGTAAATGCGAGGAGGACCCGGGATCAAACCTGCAATTTTTTTGATTATGAGGCAGCAGTCCTTACTTCTGCACCAGCCAAGCACACAAGTTTACTTCATACCAATTGATAGTTGGGCTTCAGTTTTGAGACATTGTCAGTAACATGTAAATTGAGTAATTTCTTTTTCTTCGGTTATATTCTTGAATAAATGAGCACTTGTTTCGTTATACCATTTGTGAAAGTGTTTATTTGATATTTGAACTTCAGTCTTCACACATTATACACTTTACGTCAACATTATTTCAATTATTACTATAACATGAAAAAAGTTTCTGTTTTAGTTATGTATTCAACATTTCTTGCCTCGCATTTCCTGTCATCCTACATTTAAACAGATTGCTGCAGACACAGAACACACATGAAATGTATGTATTCCAAATAACGATATAATATTTACTCTATAAAATTCCAGACACCTTACTCCCAGATAAACAGACTTTAGTTCTGAGTATTTTTGTGTTTGACTTGACTTCAGCTGCCTCAGTGGGGGATGAGTGAGCAGGCTGCCTGCTGCCAGTGCTGACTGAGACATTTGCAAAACAAAGACGCTGATGACATGGTGCAAGGGAATTTAAGATGGCCTGGCATTACGGATATTTTCGTAGGCTTTAGGGATTCTAATGTTAAGCTCCAGGTTTGTTTCGTTGTTCAAATTTGCTTTATAGCTATATGCTCTAGGAGTTAATGTTAGACAATCACTCAAGCTTGTTCACACAGAGCTAGGTGCAAAACATTCCCTTGTGGATTTTCTCTAAAACTTTTATATTTAGGTCCTTTCTGCGAGTGATTGGTCCTGATTGTGCTTTTGGCAGCATGTGCCTTCTTTTCTATTCTTTTTCTCTCTGTTGCTGATAATATTCATCTTCAAATCAGTAACACAGTCTTTATATATATAGATATTTTTATTTTTATGTACCAGGTGCTTGTGGTAGAAGTAAAAACTCTCTGGTCAGAAAAAGAGAATAGGACAGAAAAATACATAGAGAGAGAGAGACAGGAAGTTAGAAAAGGCATGAATGAAGTATTCTGGAGGTGAACAAGTGAATAAGCCACCAAACTGAAGGAGCAGGGGTTCGAGACTGCTATAGCCAGCCCAGAGTGGCAGAAGGCTCTTGTTTTCTTTCTCTTTATTTTGCACATTGTGCTCTATTTTAATTCCTCTTTTGCATGCTTTATTTTCATTTATCATATGCTTAGCTTCTTTGGAGTTATCCTTAGTTCTGAGGATCAGTACAACATCCTCTAGTATACTAACACGACTTTGCACACAACATGTTTTAGAATCAGATTACCTTTACAGACCATATGTTCTAGAAAAGAAGGTTTGTTATGGTCAGTAGTGAGGGGCATTAATGTTTTGTATGGTTCTGTGATGAGAGGGGTCCATGACATTGGGAGTTTTTAAATTAAAACAGAGCAGCTCAAGTCCTGTGGATGTGGGTGCTTGTGTGGCCCCGGATGGTTAATGGACTGATTGGGGCTATTCGCACTTGCATGTGAGTGCACAATTAAGACACTGCACCTACCGAAGGGTAAAAGGGGAGATAAGCAGGAAGCAGGAGGTCAAATAGAAACTAAAGTAAGGAGAGAAGTGTGGAGGTTAAAAGGGAAAGGATGTGAAAGAGATGTATGGGCAGAATTGAGCTAATATGGAGAGGAAGCAGGCAGCTAGGGACAGAGGTTGCTCCTGCTTAGCTTACCAGTGAGTGGGAGCAACCTACTGCTCAGAAGTGCCCTCCATGTAAGGCCAAAGAATGTCAGCAGGAGACTATTGAGGAAGGCTAGGAGTAATGCACCCCAGAAAATGAAGTACTGATGGCAGGGGTTCAAGCCATGATTTTTATTTAACAGTACCAATTGGTAGATGTCTCCTCTTGTTGCAAGGATCCTATCTGGGGTAAGCAGAGGGGACGTCAGTTAAGAAGGGAACACCATGGCTCACAATTGTTTTTAAAAGGTCAGATTCTGTGTGGGGTTTTAACCTCATTTTAAGGACCATTTGTTTTATTTATGGACTGATGTTGACCTCTACACTGTCACTGTCACTGTTTTTATGGATTATTTAATTATTAAAGACTGTAGCACTGCTCTTTTTGAACACTTTGTTTTTTTGGTTATAAAAGCACTAGCACTTACACCGTGTGTATGTGTGTGTCCTCATTTGACTGGCTCATCCTTTTCATGTTGGAGACAGTTCTGGGTCATAGTGACTGTCAACGATGGGCAACCTGGGTCGTCACAGGTTCAAAATCACAAAGACCATTACATGTGTTCATGAGAATCAAACTGTTTTGAAAATGATGAAATGCTGTGCTCGTAATGAGGAAAACTTTACTGGGGTAGAGCTTACAGTAATTACCAAATTAAAATCCATACAAACTGTTTTATTTGACTATAAAAAGTATTTACTATATAATAAATCACTAAGGCCTATGTGTCCAGTTCCTCTAAGCAATATGATTGGTCAGTTCGGCTTTGGGGATGTGACGAAAGAGAAAGAGCAAGTGTGAGGTGCATGAGGAAGAGTAAAGGTGTATGAGGCATGCTTACAGAGTCGCCTTCAAAGATTGCAAGTATAAAACCGTGCAGGAGGTGAGAAAGGTGCCTCGAAAATAATAACAGAGTCTGAGGAGCAGGCTTTATGGGAACACCTAAGGAGAAAGAGCACCTGTGAAAAGACATTCACACAGACGTGAATACAGAGGAAAGGTGCCGAAGGTACACGTAGGGCAAGAGATAGAAAATATTTTTTTAATCACTTTATTACTTAATTACTTTATTAATTATATACAAAAGTCTGCAAGCTTTTTAATTGAAAGTGAAGAATTTATCTTGGTAAGAGGTACATGTGCATGTTATGATATTAAAATATTATTGCTATATTTCAGAGATCAAACCAGTTATGTTTAGTGACATATGACTCATTTAGCTGTGATTTTTTTTTTACCAAGCACTACCTAAGATTCCATATTTGCCTTTAAATTACTCATTTCCTAAAGCAAATAAAAAGATGTATAAACCTAAATGTTGTTTTCATTTTGATAAGAAAACAGGTTTCTTTATGGTGAAAAAAAATCTGTTAAATACCTCAACTGCAAGGTTCAGAAAGTGCTTCACAACACAGATCTGGCCATTGGATGCCGCTGCATGGAGGGGTGTGTACCCCCGCTTGTCCTTGCAGGAAACCTCTGCTCCATGATTGATAAGCAAAGACACCACTTCCAGGTGACCTACAAACAGACAAACAAACTGTGTTAACATCAGTGTGATATGATGAAACACACACACACTAGTCTGAACACATACCAGAATGACTAAAAAGAAAGAAAATTAATAAGAAGGAAAAAAGTCTGACTTGTTATGTTATCCAGGTGTATTACTGTTGGTATAATAAAGCCACTGTATTCTTGACACACTTCTGCTGAATAATTCATTGGCTGAAGTCCCTAGTATTGATGTGTCAGGGAGAGGAAGTTCAGCATTACAGTGATCCCTCACTATATCGCGCTTCGACTTTCGCGACTTCACTCCATCGCGGATTTTAAATGTAAGCATATCTAAATATATATCACAGATTTTTCGCTGGTTCGCGGATTTCTGCGGACAATGGGTCTTTTAATTTATGGTATATGCTTCCTTAGTTTGTTTGCCCAGTTGATTTCATACAAGGGACGCTATTGGCGGATGGCTGAGAAGCTACCCAATCAGAGCACGTATTACATATTAAATAAAACTCCTCAATGATATACGATGTGCTTCCTGCACGGTGCTTGATTGTTTGCTTTTCTCTGTCTCTCTCATTCTCTCTGCCTGACGGAGGGGGTGTGAGCAGAGGGGCTGTTTGCACAGAGGCTGTTTGCCTAGAAGATACGGATGCTCCTCTAAAAAATGCCGCTTTATCTCGGTGCTTCGGCAAACTTAAAAGCACGTATTGATTTTTTGATTGTTTGCTTTTCTCTCGCGCTCTCTCTCTCTGATATTCTCTGCTCCTGACGCGCACACTCCTTTGAAGAGAAGATATGTTTGCATTCTTTTAATTGTGAGAAAGAACTGTCATCTCTGTCTTGTCATGGAGCACAGTTTAAACTTTTGACTAAAGGGTGTTATTTCATGTCTAGAGGGCTCTAATAATGTTAACAGTGTGGGAGAGTTTATAAGGGCTGAAAATATATAAAAATAACCATACAAACATATGGTTTCTACTTTGCGGATTTTCACCTATCGCGGGGGGGTCTGGAACGCAACCCCCGCAATCAAGGAGGGATTACTGTATTCATTATGGCACTCACGTTTTGTTTTAATTTTTGCCTTTGCTACAACCTCCAAGGGGTCCAGAGTGCATTTCATAACTGAGTCTGCCCTTTTAATTAGCTCGTTAATTCGGTATGCCTCACTTGAAGTGATGTTACCAGCTCAGCACGCCACAGATTATTAGATTTCACTGGCCACCAAAGTTCTAGAAGATGTAAAGGATGTCACCTCCCACAATGAAGAACGCATCACCTAAAGAATAAGAGCCTGCTTTCTTATATAGTTCTTCTGTGTTTTAAAAGAGACCAGTTCAAATTGTCATTAATATGGACCACCAAGTACTTGTAGGAGTGGACCACCTCTACATCCACTCCTTGAATGGCGATCAAACATAGAGGCTCTTTCGTGAGGCGAAAGACAATAACCAGTTCCTTGGTTTTGCTGATGTTAAGTTGCAGATAATTCTTTCGGCACCAAGAAACAAAGTTCTCCACCAAGCTCCTATACTCTGTCTCATCCCCCTTATCAATACACAAGTGGAAAATAAATAAATATCTGCATTTTAATTTTGTGAATTGCTACTGCATATTAAAAGATATGAAAAAATAACCTAAATATTTAAAACTATTCAGTTCTAAAGTTTTTCAGAACCCAATTGACATTACCTGTAAAATGAAATCTAACACTTAAAATACAACTGTGTACAGTAATCCCTCGCTATATCGCGCTTCGACTTTCGCGGCTTCACTCTATCGCGGATTTTAAATGTAAGCACATCTAAATATATATCATGGATTTTTCGCTGGTTCGCCACTTTCTGCGGACAATGGGTCTTTTAATTTAGGTTACATGCTTCCTCAGTTTGATTGCCCAGTTGATTTCATACAGGGGATGCTATTGGCGGTTGGCTTAGAAGCTACCCAATCAGAGCATGCATTACATATTAACTAAAACTCCTCAATGCTATAAGATATGCTTCCCGCGCGGTGCTTGTTTGCTTCTCTATCTTTCTCACTCTCTCTGCCTGACGGAGGGGGTGTGAGCAGAGGGGCTGTTTGCACAGAGGACACGGACGCTCCTCTACAAAATGCCGCTTTATCGCGGTGCTTCTGTATACTTAAAAGCACGTACTGATTTTTTGATTGTTTGCTTTTCTTTGCGAGCGCTCTCTCTGACATTCTCTGCTCCTGACGCAGCTCCTTTATAACGGCGCTCTTTTGAAGATGATATGTTTGCTTTCTTTTAATTGTGAGAAAGAACTGTCATCTCTGTCTTGTAATGGAGCACAGTTTAAACGTTTGACTAAAGGGTGTTATTTCATGTCTAGAGGGCTCTAATAATGTTAACAGTGTGGGAGAGTTTATAAGGGCTTAAAATATATGAAAATAACCATACAAACATATGGTTTCTACTTCGCGGATTTTCATCTATCGCGGGGAGGTCTGGAACGCAACCCCTGCAATCAAGGAGGGATTACTGTATTAGGAAACATGACATATATTCAGGTTTAAAAGCTAAAATAATGAAACTGTTAAAAAATATACATACAAGTAAAAATACAAGAAAATACAATAACAAGAGTTTGTGTATTAGAAAACGTCTCCTTGTCTGTGTTACGGTAAACAGAAATATGAACAGTTCAAGATGCAAAAAAAGTGTATCATATGTTATCACAATCATTACATTGTAGATGAAGAAATAACAGCTTTAGGCCCCCTGGCCTATATAAGACCCCCTTGGTGATTTCTAAGGACAATCCAGCTCTTACAAACTACCAGTCTAACTGACTGCTTACCCATATAGGCAGCCCAGTGCAGTGCTCTTCTGTCCTTCTTGTCAAAGGCATTGATGTTGGCCCCTTTTGCCAGTAACAGATTCACCATCTGAAACACAAAATAAAGCAAACCGTAAGATACAAACACTGCCACCAGTGCACCAGAGTTCACAATAAATGCCCAAAAACAGGCTACACTGGGCTCACTTGTTTTAGTAACTCAATCAAATTTTAGTAAATTAATCAAATCTCCATTTGGAATTGAAAAATATTCATAGTTTAAATTTATTTGTTACTAAAAGTTGCATAATAACCAATGCTTTGTGTAAAAAAGTAAGTGCAACATTGGACTTCCCAACTTTTTACACTACTATTGGGGTGTGATGAATAACATGGTACAATCATTTGTTGTAGTGTTATTTGCTTTATATTTAGAGGATGCCAAATGCAAAAATGCCTGTAAAATGCCACACTTGTTTTTCAAAGGATGTAAAATGTGAAAGTGCTCTCTTTTCCAGTGTTTGCTTTAATAGCAAATATCAAACTTATATTGAAAATGCCTCATTTACATGTCAAAGGTCTTGTTTAAATGCACGTTACTAGTTATGTGAGGTGTAGCTCTTACACAAATTGAATATACAGTAGCAGGTGTATACGGTACGAAAAAGTTGATACCAATTTGAAGATTTTAAAAGTCAGGTGTAATTTGTAAGTCAAATGCAAAGGACACATATAAAATATTAATCTGCACAGTTCACTGTAAATGGCCATTGTGAAATCGAAAAAGCCACGTTGTTAGACAGGTATTTCATGTAAATGAGCTTCACCACCTACAGTGTTATGAATGGTGAGTCTACATCGAGTTATATGCTTCAAATGCTTGTCCAAGTTTGATTTCTGAATTTATTTTCTTACATCTCTGTCTTCTTTGTGTTCGCCCCTTCAATTTCAGTGTCTTCAGCAAAGATAAAGTTTGCTCACTACATCTGAAACAATTCCTTTAATATGAATTGAAAGAGCAAAAGTTAAAAGAGAGATCCATGGGGCCTTTACTGAGGACCTCGACCCATGTGGAACAGTCTCCTCGTATCTGTGCTCACTGTCTGCAACCATTAATCAGCCTAAAACCAAGGCTCATAAGTTAGCTCTGAGGTCAAGGTGTTCTTGTTTCACATATTGGCCAACATTTTTATATTAGTATTTACATATTTGGCTACTCACAACATCCGAGATATGACTGGTTACATTTATTTTGTTCTTCCAACTGGAGAACAAGCAGGTGACGTGACTCGTGCATCGTTGCATGAACCCACAACCTCAGGCAAGCCTGGAATTAGACCCCCACAGGCCCCTGGGTGACTTAGCTCCTTAACACAGGGTTGATAACAGGTTTAATATGGTCACTCTGTGGTTTAATGCAGAGTAGTATTTTCCACTCTTGATTTTGCACGGAGACTTGATGGCTTCATCGCTTCACCATTGGTGAAAAAGCCCCTTGCTGTCACAGTACCCTAAGTGGAAGAGCTTCTTAACAGAGAGTTGATAATACTTTTAAAAATGCAGATACCCAGTTATTTAATGCAGTGAGGTATTTCCCACTCTTGTTTTTGAGTTGTCGAGAGTCGAATGTTTCATCAAGCCTGGGGTTTATTGCTGATAAGGTACTTTGCTGTCACAGGCCCCTCGGTGCACACCGACAATGCCCTAATGGTAGATCCATCCCTGAACTCAGGACTAAAGTCCACTAGGTCATGCTGTCTGCCAACAATTTCAAACCATATAAAATGCTTTCTGAAAGTCAAAATTGAATTACGTCCAATGCTTTGCTTTCATCTACTTTCCAATCTGCTTGTACAAAAAAATAGCCACACTTTTCTGGCGGAATCTCTCTCTCCTAAACCCGTATTCCATTTAATATTTATTTCAGAGCGTAGTGTCCACTCTTGACTGTTGGTTTATAGTTCCCTCAGTTAATTTTTTTCTACTTTCTCATGGATGGGAATTACATTTTTAACTTTTCACAAATCAGGCATGCTTCTCATTAAAAGTGACTGTCGAAATTTATTTACAAAAGATCATATTTCATTTCTTACAGTACAACTGCTAAAATCTCATCAGGCCAGTGGGGTTTTTATTTATTTTCAATGCAGGTTGTTTCCAAAACAGACTAACAAGCTAATTTCTACTTCTGCTTTAGGTGTTCGATTTATTTCTTCTTTTGTAAATGCTTTCTTTTCATTCATGTGCTATTTCCTACACATTTTAATTGGTCTATTCTTGCCCATCTTGGGGTTCTCTAAAATTGCCCCCCATTGCTTTTTATTACATTAGCAGAAACAAATTCTGCCTGTCCTGTCTTTCAACGCAGCTCCTTTTTCAGCTTCTCTCACAACATTTCAAGCTCTTTGTTCAAATTTCTAGTAGCAGGTTCTGGTATTCGTATAGCTCTGATTTTTTGTATCTTCTTGTAGAGAGATCTTTTAAGTTTTAAAAATGTCTGTTTATCCATTGATGTGATTTATTCTATGTTTTCCTTTTTGTTTATTTTTGGAATACATTTATTTTATACATCAATCAAGATTTGGTGGCAAAATGGTCAGTGTTCAAGTGACCCACTGAATATGCTTTACATTGTAGTCTATGGGGCATGGAGGAAAAGCTTAAAAACTTACCAATATGTCAATTTTCTAAGCCAAGACAGTTGTCGTGTATTGATTTGCATCTTCTGTGATCCCAATGCATGTTTGGACAACAAAAAGGATCTGGAAATAGTCATTTTAACCTATGTTCCTGGTGCTATTTCTCTCATTGTAAGCATATATTTACTGTTCATGTGTGCTAATTTCCACATAAAAAAAGAAGTATATCAACAAAACAAAACCAACCACATGGAACGGAAAGTTTACTGTGATTTGGTCTTTTCAGGGGAAATCATACACTGGGGGTGTGAGAGATTGTTGAGCTGGAAGGCTAAGTGCTCAGCTATCATGCATGGCTGGTCTTCTTTTAAAATAGTGAATCTCATAATATTGATGTTTTTTGTTGAAAAATGACATGCATAAACTTTTTACACAGTTGATATGGTGTACAATAGCCACAATGCTAAGGGGTGCATATTTACATAGTGGAAATGTAAGTTTTTTATGAATTTCACCTTGTAGGTTTAGTGATTTAATCATCATTGAAGGTAAGACTAAGTATGTTTCTCAGCTGTGACAAGCCACTACAGTAAAATGCAATTTGGATCCCTGAAATTTTAGAACATTAGAAAAAATAGGTGAGAATGGGTCTAGAGGAAAAAAAAGAGTTTGACAACCACCCTGAAACACACAGTCTTGCAAGAATGTGATCCAGGCAGGACACAGATCCACAGCCCTCTTTGAAGAGAACACAGTCTGCTGGTGGATCTCATTTTCTCACAGGGACTCCATTTTTTGTTAGGCAGCTGTCACAATAGATAGACAAAAGAAACCAGGAGCAGTGCTTTGAAATCCAACAATGAAAACCTCCCCAGGACCCTTTGCAAAAACCTGATCCTGCAGGTAACCTCATTCATTCTTAGTGGGGTCGGGAAGCTGCTTAGAATTGACACAACTCACATCGCAATCATCACTGGCTGCTTCAAAGGCAAAAAGTCATGTACTGCTCAGTATCAGTGTAGGAAAAAAGAGATTGATTCAAGCTTCCGGATAGTCCAACTGCAGGGACCTCGTGACATTCAGACCACTCTAGAATTTCTGAATTAATCAAAATGTTCTCATTATTCTCTGCTGTCTTTTATGCTGTGTTTCTATTTAATGCTATACTAGCCATTCCCCTCAGAGGTAGACTGACTCCCCACTCCTGACGACATGCATCCCCCTGTCCCCTCCCCACTGCCCACAGCCTCTGTCTCAGATTAGCGCGAATATACCACTTCTGCAAGCGAACTATGATTCGTAGCGCTAAGAGAAAAGTCGCAAAATCAACCATAATGTTCAAGCAAATTCTAGAAAAAAAAACCGATCTAAATCCATTAAGTAGTTCTCTCATTCGCTAGCTAAGTGGAGGTAAAATACACACCCCGAGGCGTGCTACGTCTCTCTTGGATTTGCTCAAATAAATCTGTACCACAAACAAACTATGACACTTAGTGCAATGAGAGGGGTCACAAAATCAACCAGAATGTTCAAGCAGAATTATAGAAAAAAACAGATCTAAATTTGTTAAGTAGTTCTCTCTTGAAAAGCGGACAGACAGACAGACAGACAGACGTTGGATTTTATATATATATACTCAAGGTCAACTTATAATGAAATTAAACAACATTTGTAAAATAAAAACAAAGAGAATGATAAATCAAAAAGCAATAATTAGCAAACAAACAAAGATAACTGGCAGCAACAGAGGAGAATTTACAACTGGTATGCCAGTTTGAAAAGATAAGTTTTGAGGGCAGTTTTAAAATGTGATATTGAATCGAGCTGACGTATATGAGAGGAAAGAGAATTCCCGAGTTGAGGAGCACTAGGAGAGACGCTCGAGCTCCCATAGATTAGAGTTTGATGTGTGGCACAGAAAGTCGAGCTGCAGATGAGGATCTGAGTGAGCGAGAGGAGTGTAAGTCTGTAGGAGATCAGTGAGGTTGTGGAGAGCTTTAAATGTTAAGAGCGGTGTTTAGTATTGTATTCTGTAGTTAACAGGGAGCCAGTGAAGTTGAGCGAGAATAGGTGTAATATGTTCAGTGGATTTAGAACAGCAGGTTATTATCCTGGCAGCAGAATTTTGAAGAAGTTGTAAGCGATGGATACGTTTTTGTGAGATGCCAGATAGAATAGCATTACAGTAATCAATACGTGAGATGACTTGGGCATTAACCAATACTTCAGTACTGTGTTGCGTGAGAACAGGACGAAGTCTAGAAATGTTTCGGAGATGGAAGAAGGAAGTCCGAGAAACATTACTTATATGGGAAGAAAAAGAGAAAGTACTGTCAAGAATGATGCCCAGGCTCTTCACCTGGGTAGAGATGTTTGTGTTATTATTTTAAATTAAAATAGAATTAAAATGTTGCTGGTCATTTACAAAGTACATGTGAAAAGGCAGACATCATAGAGATGCACACATTAAATATGATTTTCTTGACACGTGCAGTACAATCTCACTTACACTTTCTAGATTCAGGTGACCAGTTGTACTGAAATACATGGCACAAAATATTAACAGAGTGGATATGAAGTAGTAAAGTAAAAACCCAAAACGTAAGACTCTGGTCATGCAGATAACACAAACCTCCATTCATTGTGTATTCAACCCTAGCATTTTACTTCCTGTATGTAATTTACATTTAATTACAATAAATTTGATCGGCCAAAAATTTGACTAATCCTGTTTGCTGTCCAAGTCCCTCTGTAATGACTCGATGGATTTAAAATTATCTTCCAATCCACCTAACTTGGAATCATCTGCACACTTTCCAGCTTGTTGTTTATATTCCTATTCCACACATTTCCTGTTTGTTACAACTTTCATAAGCTTCATTCTAAAGCCCCTATTTATTTTCCATTGATTTGTCTTTCCTCTAATAACTTTTGCCCCACATTGTTGCACTTACCTCCATGTGGCCATTTAGTGCAGCATGATGTAAAGCTGTCCGGCCACCTCGGTCCGACACGTTGACACTGCTCAAGAGAGGAATTATGATCTCAGCACAGCGGAGCGACTTATTGGCTGCTGCCACATGTAAAGGAGTTTGCCAGTTCTTGTCTCTGGCATTGACATCTGCCGAGTGCCGGATGAGAATGCGTACCGAATCCTGTCAGAGAAGGAAAGTAAAACATATTACACATTTGATGAATTATTAGGTTCTTGTATATATGAGGTATGCTACCAGGAATATTACCGTACATTGAACTCAAAAGGACTACATCATGACAGTCAACTACAAAGCCTTAAGAAACAGTTCTAGTGGACTTTAGTATTAAAATTTTAACAGTCAGTGAGAGACACTATTTGATTAGAACAATGGCGCAGGCTAAACATTTGTGTTAGGTACATATGAAATTGAGGTATAGATGGCTCAGGAGGAAACCAAGAGTGTTTGTAACAGAAGGGGTTGACACAATTTGAAGGAAAGGGGCACTCTTGTGCCATTTTCAAATTCCACGTAAGCCAAGTTACCAAAAACTGAGGTTTATGTAACAAAAATTAGTAGCGAGGATGAAACAAAGTACTCAGATAAACAGAAGAGAAACAAAACACGGATGATTTGGTTAGGCCAACTTCAATGAGTACTGACCCCTCTAGGATGTGTGGTTCATAGGACACCTGCCAACAAAAGGTATCCACTATATAGCTCATTTGGAATCTCTTAATTCTAACTGACATCACTCAGGAAAGTTTTAATAAAACCAAGAGTATCTCCTTGAGGTTCTGAATGAATCACATAAAAGCACCCATTGGTGGCATTTATCTCTCACCCATATAATGTGATAAATTCCTACACACCTCATGTGTATGTTTGAGTGTACCCTGGAATGGACTGGTGCCCTGCCGGTCCCCACCAGTGTTGCCAGGTCCACAATTTTCCCACCCAATTGAGATTGATTTCCACAGGAAAAAGTAGGGTTTTGTGGGTTGCAGTTATTTAGGCTTCATTTGAAAAATAATGCAGTATTTCGGGCAATTTTTAAAACCCCCTTCCCTGTTCTACATCAAGGAGGGCTCCTGCCAGTTTTTCGATGGAACACTTCCAAACTGCTCCATCCTTCTGTAATTATTTTTTTTTTTTGTTATACTAGGGCACTTCGCTCACCCAACCCCGGGTTTGGTTTACCGGATATACAATTTAAAGAGATTACTTTATGGGAATTGTTACATATGCATTATTTTCACTTTTACTTTAAAACTTTTGTAAAAATAATACTTGTCCTTTATTTCCGGCCCCGCGTGTGGTTACATCTCTTTCTCGCAGTTCGTATACTGTAATGCTGCTCACGTTGTGAAGGGGCGGCTGAACACACGCTAAGGAAATGCAGTCGGATCATCTGCTATCTTTCTGCTGCTGGCGAGCTGCCTGTTCTGCTTGTCTCGCTGCCCGATCATTTCAAAGCCTGTACAGCTACTGTCCTTTTTGCCACTTCGTGTCTCTGCCGCTCACGTTGTGTAGAGGAGGGTTAGGGTGGCTGAACGCACGCAAGGAGAAGTGGTCGGATCACCTGCTGGCTTTCTCCTGCTGGCAAGCTGCATGTTTAGCTTGTCGCTTGTCGTTGTTTTAATAGCTGGGAGCAAGTTAAAGTGTCTCTCACGGGACTTCGAATTGTCTTCCGAGAAGATCACATCTCGTCTCCCTGTTTACCTCCCCAAGATTTTTTTTTATAAATGAAAGATGTCATGACATATTGGCCCGGTTTCTTTCTCTTCTTGCCAAGATTTAAGCTTTCTCTAGGCTGAAAATATTTGCAGAACCTGTCAACCCTGGTCACCACCTTGTATCTAATGCTGCCGCAGCAGACACTAGTTCCCCACAGTTATGAACTGGGTGGGATCAGAAAATTCATGTACTGTACATAGTAACAGCTTGGGAAAGGAGAAGCAACTTCCAATATAGCCACTAAGACACAAAGGGCCTTACCTCACTGCGTGATGCCACAGCCCGGTGCAGAGGGGTGAGCCACATGTTATCCTTGGCATTAACTCGTGCTCCTGTACAATAAAAAAAGATGGAAGCTACTGCAAGACATTGAGTTTCCTCTAAAAAATACAAGTCTGTTTTTATCGTGAACAGCAAAACTCAAGATGAATTGCTCAGAAGACATTAAATTAAATTGTCACATTGTGTCTTGTCTGTCAATTTTCTACATGACACACATACTAGCCCCATAGAAAACATCTAATAACAGTGTTGTCACACTCTAAACCTTTACCCTCCATTCAGACAGACATTCACAGCTCATCTTACTCAAGTCAGTCAGGTAGTTTCTAATTCTTCAACCTCATTGCACACCTTTTCTTTAAGATGACATGCACTTACATTTTTAAACTTATTCTATTGTGACTGTTGCCTTGTGGAGGCAACGTTTGATGATACTGGGGGCAGCCTCTGCCAGTCTTTCCCGCTATGTATTAATGTGCCCAAAACAATCTAAAGCAGGACTTTGCCCAAATGGGCTGCATGGCAGTCCAACTTCTCTTGGAATTCCTGATTCTGTGTACCATTGAACTTCAAGGGGCATTCAGAGGGCTGGAAACTGTGCCTCTGTGTCTCTTTGTCAGAGAAATAAAACCAAAACACAATGTACTGAAATATTCTCTGCCCTCTGCTCAAGAGGTTTTAAAATGATGTATTTCTACCTCATTCAATGTCTGTACAGCTTTATGAGGTAACACATTTTCACTTGTTCTAACTTGGCACATACCCATTGTTATCAGTTCACAGAAATGCAGATTGGCAGAGATTGCAAACAAGTACATATTGATTAGGTACACAATGAAAGAAGAAGAATATGCCAGATACTAGGAAAAAAACCCCACCTTATTATATCAACTTGATTGTTGATTGTTGATGGGACAGACCCATCTCTATAACTTTCTTTCAGGACTGCACTGATTTAGAGACGGTGGAATGTTACGAGATCCCAATGTCATTGCCATACACAGGCTAGTCCACAGGCCATGAGATGGGTGGCATTTGCCCTCTTATATAAAGATTCTGTATCTGATGGGACATTTACTTCCTTTCTATTATACATTACTGTTGTTAGCATATTTTAAATATTTAAGAAACACAAACAAAAATCACTCAGAATACCTGATAAAATAAGCAGTTCGATAATTTCAGCATCTCCCAAAAACGCAGCAGCGTGCAGAGGAGTCCGCTTCTCCGCATCCTTAAAAAGTAAACAAAAAATAAGTGAATTCAAAAAACAAGTACTCCTACTATAAATAAAAACCATTCAAAAAAGAGAAGTTTCTGCTTATTTCTCAAGCCCAAAGGTGACAGTGAGTCACTAGACATGTCATAAGACATCAATGCCAAAGCCCCCTTTAACAAAATTGCACTCCAAAAGATGAAAAAGCCCAAACAGTGTAGGACAGTTTGCTTTAACAGTTGCATTATTCAGTATACAGTGAGGTGGCATGATGACACAATGGTTGGCCCCAGAGTCTAGAAACTAGGGTTCAAATCCTAGCTTGGTCACTGTAAGTGTGGAGTCTGCACATCTCCTCCTGCCTGGTATGTCTGGGTTTTCTTGGATACTCTGGTTTCCTCATATGATGTAGACATACAGTACTACATTATGATGCAACCCTTCCTTAACACTATAACATTATCTTTTCTGTTTATTATTACATTACCCTGAATGGTTTTTGAGAAATTAATTTTATTTTACTCGTTTTGTTTATATTTTGGAAACCGATTTTTCTGGACGATGCAGCAGGTAGCATTGCTGCCACATCCTGAAAAACATCCAGGATGGGTTAAGTGATGACTCTAAACTGGCTGAAGTTTGCGTGTGTGTGTGAATTGGCCCACTGATGGACTGATTCCCTGGGGCTATTTTCAAATTTATCTTTAAGTTAATCGTCATGTATACATAGTGCATAAGGTACAGTGCAATGAAATTCTTTCTTGTGTTTCTCCTCAGAACAGTAACAGTAACACATAGTATACTTAGCATGTAACATTGTTTATATTTAATTAAATTTATATTTATATGTTTTATATATATATATATATACACACACACAAACACTCACTGGGCAAATTCTTAGAACCACAATACTAATACTGGCTAAGGCTTCCTTTTGCCCTCAAAATGGTCATAGTTCTTCAAGATATGGATTCCACAAGATCCATCCATCCAACCATCCATTTTCTAACCCGCTGAATCCGAATACAGGGTCATGGGGGTCTGCTGGAGCCAATCCCAGCCAACACAGGGCACAAGGCAGGAACCAATCCTGGGCAGGGTGCCAACCCACCGCAGGACACACACAAACACACCCACACACCAAGCACACACTAGGGCCAATTTAGAATCGCCAATCCACCTAACCTGCATGTCTTTGGATTGTGGGAGGAAACCGGAGCGCCCGGAGGAAACCCACGCAGACACGGGGAGAACATGCAAACTCCACGCATGATGGAGTCATTCCTTTCAGATTCTGGTCCATGTCGACATGATTGCATCACACAGTTTCTGCAGATTGGTCGGCTGCACATTCATGCTGCAACTCTTCCATTCTACCACACCCCAAAGGTGTTCTTTGATTCGTATCCTGTGACTGTGCCAAAGAGCACTGAACTCA
Organism: Polypterus senegalus; assembly: GCF_016835505.1. Classification (NCBI taxonomy): domain Eukaryota; kingdom Metazoa; phylum Chordata; class Cladistia; order Polypteriformes; family Polypteridae; genus Polypterus; species Polypterus senegalus. The sequence continues at coordinate 38,483,441 of NC_053159.1, forward strand.
TTTTGATATTCATGAAAGCAGTTTGAAAGAACTTTTGCTTTGTGACATAGTGTAATATCATGCTGGAAGTAGCTCTTAGAAGATGAGAAAATTGTGTCCATGAAGAGTACACATGGTTAGTAACAATACTCAGATACAGTGGGTATAGAAAAAAATCACCCCCTTCGAAATATTCCCATTTTTTTTGCTTTACAGCCTTAAATGAAAACATACAAACTAATATTTTTTTCCAGCTTTACTTACTCAATGCAATCTATAACATCCAAGTGAAAGATATCAGAGTTACCGTTCAAAAGAAATTAAAAAAATAAAAAATAAGAAATACTGAGATTAATAAAGGATTACCCCACTCCTAAACAATATCTGTAAACACAATCAGGTGTAAGTGCCCACCAATTCCATTGCAGACCATGGTTACTGGTTTCCACCTGTGATCAACTGTAATCAGTGTGATTAGTGAAGCTGTTCCTGGAGCATTCATTCCCTTGCTTGGTAGCGCAAACAACTGACTATGGGTGGCAAGCCACTTTCAAAGGATCTCAGAGACAGAGTTGTGGACAGACATAAGGCAGGAGATGGACACAAAAAAATCTCAGAGGCTTTATCAATCCCAAAGAGCTCAGTAAAGTCCATAATAAAGAAGTGGCAAGTGTTTGATACTACTAGTTCCCTCCCTGGATCCAGCTGTCCCTCCAAACTGGATGGAAGAGCAAGGAGGAAACTGGTAAGAGAGGCTACCAAGAGGCCAATGGCCAGTAAAGCATGTAGGTGGCCGCATCCTGTTGTGGGGGGTGTTTCTCTGCCGCAGGGCCTGGGGCTCTCGTTAGGGTAGAAGGAAAAATGGATGGGGCAAAATACTGTCAAATTCTTCAGGAAAACCTGCTCCCTTCTGACAGGCAGTTGAAGATGGGCAGATTGTTCACCTTTCAACACGACAACGACCCGAAGCACACAGCAAAACTGACCACTCAGTGGCTAAAGGAGAAAAAAGTGAATGTCCTTGTTTGGCCCAGTCAGAGCACCGACCTAAATCCCACTGAAAATCTGTGGAAAGATTTGAAGATAGCAGTCCACCAACGCTCACCATCCAATTTGACCGAACTTGAACAGTTCTGTAAAGAAGAATGGGCTCAAACTAGGTGTGCAAAGCTGATAGAGAAGTATCCCAACCGACTCAAGGCTGCCATTAAAGCAAAAGGTGGTTCAACAAAATATTGACATTGGAGGGTGTTCCTTTATTAATCTTAGTATGTCTTGTTTTAGATTTTTGTATCATTTTTCTGAACTGTAGCTGTGATATCTTTTCATGGATGTTATAGGTTGCACTGAGTAAGTAAAGCTGGAAGAAACATTTTTTTTGTGTTTTCATTTAAGGCTGTAAAGCAAAAATAAATGGGAATATTTCGAAAGGGTGATTGTTTTCTATACCCAATATATATATATATTGTGGAGGATGGCCGGCTGTTTATCCTGGCCAATACCCCCAAGCCGCCAGGTGGAGCCCTCCTTGCAGCATGGAGGTCCCCAGAAGACCAGCAGGGTATCATGGACAATGGAGTTTTTATGCACCGCCCTGCTGGATGCCATGGGGGCCACGAGAGGGAGCTGCAGGGAGGACCGAAGAGCTCTTCGTGCCCTATGACCCGGAGGTTCGTCATAGGAAGAGCGACGGGTTTCCGGGGTGAGTAAAAGCATTGTTTACCCTGACCCGGAAGGAATAAGGACTTGTGGACTGTTGGGCAGGAACACCTCCGGGTCAGGGAGTATAAAAGGACTGTGGGAGCTCCCAGACAATGAGCTGAGTTGGGAGGCAGGGTGGCTAAGCGTCTGGGAGTGGAGGATTGTTTATTTATTATTGTGATTTATTGAGTATTGTGGAGAGGAGGGTGCTTTGTGCACATAATTATTATAATAAATAATTATTTGGACTTTTATCTGGTGTCTGACGTGTGGTCCAAGGGTACAAGGGTACAAGGGTGCGAGAAAACCCTTAATCTACCACAATATATATATATATATATATATATATATATATATATATATATATATATATATATATGTTTTAACATCAGTGATTTAGTAATGGAAATTAAAAAAAAAACATATTTAACTGTAATGCTGTGTGCCTAAAAGCATACAGAATAAGAACTGATCAATAGATTGTTAGCGTATAAAACCTGCGATGCTCTCATAACATATTAATACAGCAAATGTAATTGCTTTTAACTTCAGATTATTAGTAGTGAGTGGTTTTAGAGCGATGAATACCGACACCTACATGAAGTGAGTATAAACCACTGACTGAACTGGCCCTGTTCCACTTACTGTAAAAGCACTGAAGGCTAAGAGGTCAACTTTGAGTACCACTATTAGTGTACGACAAACATTTGTGAGCACACATAGCAAGTTAGGTAAAAAAAATTTCAAATGTCTTTAATATTGTCTGTTATTAATTGCTTTAACATTTCAATTCAAGCTGACCCTGAGACAATTAAACTAGACGATTAGCTGATTACACTTAAAATGCATTAAATGGGGAAAATACATTTTGAAGAATGTACACTAACAAATAAATTTACATATTGGTCTTTTTGTTTATTGAGAAATGGAGTAAAGCAGCTATAGTAAGAATCAAGCAATCAAGATGAGAGGAGGAATAAAGAGAGCCATTAGCGAGGCCCCCTAGTTCATAAAATAACAGTAAATTAATATTACTGTACTTTACATACAAACACAAATAATTGAAACTTAAATGAACAAGAAGTATGTACAGTATACGTTGACCTTATGCTTATATATCCTACCGTTTTTGATAATGACATAGTACCTCACAGAGGTGAAAGACCCTTATTGATGGCATAGAACACCACCACTGAGTAACAAATTGATATCTCTGCTAAAGGATCGCTAAGAGTGTCACCACCACCTCCCCCAGCAGCTGTACTCCCTAACATGTCACTTTTGGAATACGTACTTAGCATGCTGGGAATTACAAGCAGTGGTTTCTACTGCTCAGCTGCCAATCGAACTGCTTACCTGTGACTGAGCTTACTGTATGTGCTGCCAGTTACATTTGGTTGCGGGTGTTCAAGAAAGCAGAAAATTGACTGAAAATGTTAAGAATGTCCTTCGCTTGCAGTACTATGCCTCACTGTTAGTGACGGTGGCTACGTATTCATTCTCGTCAAAACTAATTTGCTTCATTCCCAAATAAAAAAAAACAGAAGTGGCTTGATAAAGTTAATTGAAGTTTAGTTGACAAGAAAAGTTAGGAATTTTATGTGCTCACCTGTGTGTACACGGATGGAGGCTTTTCTCTTTAAACTTTATTACAAGAACTAGAAGTATATATTAGCAGATAAATTCCACAAATATGGTATATTTCTGTTTAAATTTATTAGCTCAATATTTAAGTATCAACTGAGGGCACTGAAATTGATTCAAAATGCTGTATAAATAAAACATAATTTAAGACCATAGCACAAGCTGACTATGTGAAATTAATTTCTTGATTACTTTGGCAGAATATTTAGGTTATGGCTATCTGGTACTCTGTGTGTGTTTTTTTTCTAGATGCTCAAGTTTCCTTGCACAGTCTAAAGGTATGCGGGTTGGGTGGACTGGCAATGGTAAATTGGCTCTGGGGTTTGTGTGTGTGTGTGCGTTCACCCTGTGATGGGCTGGCTCAATGCCAGAAGGCTGATCAGGCCTGGTACTTGATTCTTCCTGAGAGCGCTTATAGCTTCCCTATGACCCTGCTGTGGTTAAGCAGGTTTGGAAAATGAGTAGATGGATGAATGGATATCCGTTGTACTGCAAATCTATCATATTTTAAAACCTGTAATAATGTACAGGGTGGTCCAGATCTAATTATGCAGCTCCAGATCGTCTGGATGACTTTGATTTATACGGGGACGATTCCAGTTTGGTGCAAAGACGATTCATCATGTCGTCATTTCGCGCACTTCTCGATGGTCCGGGATTTTTCGGGTGATTTTCCATGTAATAAACTTAATAAGTTATAGCGTAATGAAAATTGCGTAATTAGATCTGGACCACCCTATATAGGTTGTCCACCCTAGTTGACAGTTGTGAAAGGGTTGTATGGTAACAAAGACAGATGAGAGGGGCCAAAGGTCAAAAAGAAGGACTATGGGCAGAGCCACTCCTTAAGAAGACTAGGAGGAGCATTGTTGCTTTATTCAAAAAGATATTGTGACAGCCAAAACAAATGATGTGGTGTAACACTACAATGAATGATTGATCCACATAGCGCACTGTCTAAAGGAGGACAATGGTAAGCATAAACACTTTTTTGAGATTGAAAATTCAACTTTCCTTCTCGATATCTTAAAAAGTCACTCGATGTTGTCCTCTTTGTCTTGTCTGATTTTGACCTTCTGTATGAACTTGCACAATTTGCTGCTGAGTGTGAAGTGGATGGGATGAAGATCGTCACCCCCAAGTATCAGGTCATGGTTCTCTCTCGGAAAAGAGTGAATTACTCTCTCCAGGTGAGGAGGGGGACAACTGCCCTTAGTGGAAGAGTCAAGAATCTTGGGATATTGTTTACGAGTGATGGAAAAAGAGTTTGTGAGATTGACAAGTGGATTGGAGCAGCAGCGGCTGTTCTGCCAGTGCTGTACTGGTCCTTGGTGGTGTAGCAGAAGCCGAGTCTAAAGGCAAAACTCTCAGTTTAATGTTCAATCAATATGGTTATGAGCTGTGGGTAAAGACCAAAAGAATGGGATCACATGTACAAACAGTAGAAATTAGGTTTCTTCGCACGAATGATGAGGTGGCAGGATGAGAAGCTCAGCAATTCAAGCCTTAGAGTAGAGTTGCTTCTCCTCCAGATCAAGAGAAGCCAGTTGAGGTGGTTTGGCCATGTTAAAAGGTTGCTGCTACCCCTAGATGGCACCCATTACAGTTGCTCCAGGTATGAGACCCTGCGGCATGCCTAGGACACACTGGTGGGATTACATCTCACAGCTGGACTGGAAACAATTAGGAAATTCCCCAGGAAGAGCTGGAATCTGTTGCTGGGAAAAGGGAAATCTGGGCTGACCTGCTTGGCCGCTGCCACCATGACCCTCAACAAGAACAGTGGTTTCAGAAAATAAGATGAGATGACATAAGATGTTATAATTCAGTTCTGAATTATAGGAGGGCCACAGCCTATCCTAGAGAGGGTGTCAGTCCCAAACAGGGGGGAACTCACACAACGCCACATTGAAAATGACAATCAACATTTAGTCTAACCTGCATGTCTTTGAGGATGTAGGATTTAAAATAAAAAATCACACAGCTACAGGGGAACACGCAGTCTCCCCTCAGACAACATCTAGGTGTGGATTTTAACTTAAGACAGGTAGCAGCCCTTACCACTGAACTATCATGCTACCTGTTTTCCTTTTATATTATTTGTTAAACAAAAAGTACATTTCCAAATATTTCACAAATAATACTGATTCAACTGAACTTTAACAAAAATAAAAACAGACTTGAACTCTGACACAGGAATTAGTATTCAGGGTTCAAAAAGACATTGTGACAGCCAAAACACATGACGTAGTGTAACACTACAATGAATGATTGATCCACATAGCTCACTGTCTAATGGAGGACAGTGGTAAGCAAAAACACTTTTTTGAGATTGAAATTTCAACTTTGCTTCTTGATATCTTAAAAAGTCACATTGTAGCGCTGCATAATATGTGTCTGCAGCTAACTGCTTTATTCACAAACACAAAAAGGAGAAACAAAGTAAAAAAAGAACATAAAATTTACCGGCGCATTGACATCTTCAGTCTTGAAGATCAACATTCGAATTTCTTCTGGATCGCCATTGAAAATCGCCTGAACAAGTGGGGGCTGCAATAAAAGAAAAGTTCAAGCTTTACTTGTGCTATGAACACAAAAAATTCCAATTCTTACTGAGATTTGCTCTATTACAATTACAAAAAACATAAAATAAATGAATGTAAATAAAAAGATATGTTTAGAGAAACAATATTGAAAAACAATATAACATGGAAATTTGGCCAAATAATAAACGAGAAGTTAAGCAAAATGACACCATAGATTGCCTAACTAAAAAGATTACAATATACAAGCTTTCTTGCCTGAAGAAGGGGCCTGAGTTGCCTCAAAAGTTTGTATTGCAATCTATTTAGTTAGACAATAAATTGTGTCATTTTGCTTGACTTCTCTTTACATCCATAATGGTTAACATTGTACAAAACTCTAGTACTACAGTCAAATAGTAAAAAATAATGATAATTGACAGAAAAATTCACTTGGCTTAAAAACAACTGAATGAGAAGTGAATAAGATATTTGAGAGGCTGAAAATTCACTTCTGGCCCTTGAAGCCTAATTTCAGATTCAATTCCCTTGATACTTCTCAGCTCCCTATTTACTGTAACTAATTACTTATATTTCTTTAATGTATTTAACACAAAACAGTTAATTGCAGGAATTACAGTAGACCCCTATATTTCTGCTGAAAAAAATATAAATAATTTCATCATCAAAGATACATAACAAACAGCACTTATCTTTGAGAAGGTTAGGGGTAGGTTAGGGTTAATAGAGATTTTATTTACCCCTAAAGGTAAATGTGCACTGGTGCACTTCATACAGATGTGCAATATGCACTTTAGGGATAGGGTATACTTTACCATAAACATTAAACAAGGTTTTCAATTGTAACAGTAATTTTAAATATTCTACAGGTACCAAAACTATGAGAAGTAGCAGTTTCCTACCTATAAGCAACAACTTATACCAAACAAATACATGAAAACATATGTCTTAATCTCACTGTCAGTATCTTTTAGTTTAATCAGGTTTATTTTTGAGAACTTGAAAATTACCCCTAGTTCAACTTTAGGCTCACTAATTTATTATCCCGTTTTATTTTATAACTAGGAAACATGTGGACATCTGGTCCTGCCAAGATCAAAGTTCTAGCCCCTGTAGTTTGCAAGTACCAGCAGGATGCCACACCACATGTGCTTGACATGCAACAGATGTTGGAGCTGTCATTATTCTTCTTCCTATCATGCAAACAGTTTCTGCAATTTGCTTCATGCTCAGCAGATGTCACTGCACTTCTTTTTCCATATCACTTTCTTGATCAGTTTGCCTAGTCTGTCGTAAGAAAATCACATGTTTTGCCTCACCAGCACATATTAAATCATATGTTTTTAAATAAGACCACGATGAAGATTCCAGTGGTTCACAAGTAATCGCATGACATATGGACACAATTCTTTGCATATATGTATATATATATATATATATATATATATATATATATATATATATATATATATATATAAGGCAAAGCCCTCACTGACTCACTCACTCACTCACTCACTCATCACTAATTCTCCAACTTCCCGTAGGTAGAAGGCTGAAATTTGGCAGGCTCATTCTTTACAGCTTACTTACAAAAGTTGGGCAGGTTTCATTTGAAATTCTACACGTAATGGTCATAACTGGAACCTATTTTTTCGTCCATATACTATAATAGACTTCTGCTCGATGCCCGTGGGAGGCGGAGTTACGCCTCCCACGTAATTTAGTGCCTGCCCATATAAGGCCGTCCGTCAGCGGCAATCCAATAGAAACACTGCCGCTAAATATTCACGGGTGAAGGACTGTGCTTATGCAGAGGAAGATGAGATGGTCACGGTGGTGTTTGGCACAAACTCAGCGAAACTGCGAGAGAAACTTTTAAGTGCCGGGTCTTAACTAACATTAAATACAGCCGTGGACATCGCACGAGATGGCACCAGCACAGCTGGAAAACTTCGATGCATGTACACCGAAGCGGCTCACGTGAACTGACGAGTGCACAGACAAAAGCAACAGTTCCAAAGAGTGCTGAACAAAACCGAATTACACAATTGAGAAGGCAGCAAAAATACGGCGCGTGATACATACAAGCATATTCATAAGTGCAGCTACTGCGGAAACAAAGCACACGGAGGAAAAAGTGAACGTCCCGCTAAAGGAAGACAGTGTAAAAAAAAACGTGCATGCAGTGTGTCACGTCTCAGATAAAGAGGAAGACGAGCTGTTTATTGATGCAGTAAGAAACAAATCGATGAATGAAACCTCTTATCTTTACAACAATTGACAAACACGGAATGTAACTTGAACACAACACATCGTACAAATACGAACCTGATTGAAAGAAATAATGATAATCAAATCCTTGATGACAGCAACACTCACAACACTCACAAAACAATTACTGTATATTGACAATCAGGTTATGTTATTTTTAAAATGTTCCCTTTTCTTTTTCATAACTTCTTTAACACACTACTTCTCTGCTGCGAAGCGCGGGTATATGTATATATATGTATATATATATCCCGATCTACATACGCTCAAATAGATAAACCACACGCCGTGGCGCAATGGTACAGGCTTCGCCTCTAGCGCCAACGTCCGAGGTTATATGCACTCACATACAGGTAAAATTCCGTTACAATGAACTCAGAGGAACCTAAAAATATTTCATTGTAACGAAAATTTTGTTGTAATGAGATTCTGTATTTGTTACTATAGTGCTTTCTTTAACTTGCATCCAGGCATTTGCAATCATTTCAATAGCTTCTTTTGCGTTAATTTTAATCTCCTCTTGCCTACAAGTTATGCTGACGAGAATTTTTCACAGCATTTCCTTGCTTTCAGGGTGCGAATGATGCCCAAATCCAATGGCTGAAGCACTGCTGTGCAATCGGGGTGGGAGGAATTCAACGTGAACATTATCTAAATGTAGAAGCATGTTGTGTGCAGCACAGTTATCAATCAGAAGCTGAATCATCCTTTTCTTCTTCGTCATATTGTGAGGTTTCTGAACTCTTTTGAGACCCCCACTCCCCACCCAACGGGAATGACACTCTGAAGTGCGTCCCGAAGCGCGATTGCAGCATCTGTGGAAGATTGTTTGTCCGTTGCTGGGGCAGGGCAATAGCAGGCTCACAGCGCTGCAGTGAAGTGACACAGAAGCAAATCTTAAAAGATCGGGGTCGCGCTATAAGTCCCCGTCTTGCACCCCAAAACACGAGGCTTAGTCTCAATACTTTAGCTTTATTCAGCTTGAAACAGGAACAGCACACTAATTTATCGTAGTGTGATCTGCCACTCTGCTATACACAGACACAGTAGTCAGGCAGGGTCGTGGCCAGATCAGTGACCAAGTAAACCTTTATCTGCATTTACAATGTACCTTGCATCACCTACTGATATCTTTTCTGTTTGCTTTGGCGGGAGAGACGCAGCATATCTGTGAGCCTGCTGTTGCCCCGGCAACAGATTAACAGTCTTCCATAGACGTGGAGGTCGGACTTTAGGACGCTCTTCGGCATGTTGTACAGTTGGGGGAGGTCCCAAGAGAGTTTAGAAATCTCACATTTTCTTGAATGAGTGCCGCACTAATAGGAATGTTTCTTGAACGAGCATCACTGAACCACATAACAACTGCTTTTTCGACGTCTTCAAATGCAGCAGTTCACATACTTTTGCAACCTGAGAATTTTCTTCTTTTTTTGCTCGGTCTTTCAAGAAAGTTGACAGCATCAATGGCGAAATTCCGAATTCACTGTCAACGTCTTTTTTCTTTTTGCTGCAATCGAGAGCTGCAAAAATGTAAAGTTTTTTTTTTTCTAAAATGAACTGTTATTGTTTTTTCGTGTCTGCCGTTTCTATAGGAGGATGACAATGAGTTAAATTCCAATGGATGTTTTTCAAATGTTGATGAACAAGAAGCAAAAGGTATCACTGAAAACCGCAGGAAACAAAAAAGGCAAAAATAAACAAAAAACAGTATGAGGAAAGTTCGAAGAAAGAAAAAAAAAATGGCATTGTTTCTGTTTGGGGATTGTTGTGCACAACTGAGCTGCGGCCACAGAACTAGCTGCTCTTTTGGGCACTTCACTGTAATGAAAGTATCTGCTGAATGTACTTTGTAGTAACGAGATTTCTCTAGACTTGCATCATATTGCTGAAGCTGTCGGGACCATAAAAATACTTCGTTGTAATAAAAATTTCATTGTAAAGATATTCATTGTAATGGAATTTTACCTGTATATTATTTATATATATATATATCTATCCATATCCATCCATCCATCGTCCAACCCGCTATATCCTAACTACAGGGTCACTAGGGTCTGCAGGAGCCAATCACAGCCAAGCCAACACAGGGTGCAAGACAGGAAACAAATCCCTGGCAGGGATTCCCACCGCAGCATATAGAGATTGTGAGCTGGGGTCTGATCACACCCCCAGAGAATACAGACATTCCTGGGAAAACCCCTGAAAAACGTTGACAGACTACCTTCACATTGCTCCTTACCTTATTTGCGCTCTGTCACGTGATAAACCTCTCACGCGGTACTCTGCATACTTAAAAGCATGTACAGCACCTGTCAGTTTTAGAATTGATTGTTTGCCCCCTCTCTCTCTAAGGAGAGTATGTTTAAACTTTTGAATAAAATTTCTGACTCCAACCTCCTGTGTTTCTGTGCAAATCTGTGATCGAAGTGTGACAAGATATATATATATATATATAGGGCGGCACGGTGGCGCAGTGGTAGCGCTGCTGCCTCGCAGTTAGAAGACCGGGTTCGCTTCCGGGTCCTCCCTGCGTGGAGTTTGCATGTTCTCCCGTGTCTGTGTGGGTTTCCTCCGGGCGCTCCGGTTTCCTCCCACAATCCAAAGACATGCAGGTTAGGTGGATTGGCGATTCTAAATTGGCCCTAGTGAGTGTTTGTGTGTGGGTGTGTTTGTGTATGTCCTGCAGTGGGTTGGCACCCTGCCCAGGATTGGTTCCTGCCTTGTGCCCTGTGTTGGCTGGGATTGGCTCCAGCAGACCCCCGTGACCCTGTATTCGGATTCAGCGGGTTAGAAAATGGATGGATGGATATATATATATATATATATATATATATATATATATACACATAGTATATATATATATATATTTATATATATATATAATACCCTCCAACCTTAAAATGTACCTAAATTTCACCACAAATTGGCCCATTCTGTGCAAAAGCAGGAAAAGATGAAAAGTACTAACAGACAGCACACAATTTGTTCAGCAAAAATGACATAGAAAATATTTAAAAAATTATAAAACTGTTCATTTTCAGTATGTGGTTTTGATTATACTTGTTTTTATCAAACTAAAACAAAACCAGATAGTAAACCATGTAGTCTAGTAAACTTCCACTAACATTAAACTCATATTATATCCAAACCCATTAAGTGTACAGTTCTGTCTGATGGAGACACAAAACTAAACTCCATAGTAGTTCTTTAACCACACCATAATTAATAAAACTAAAACGGAAACTACTAGATACAAAAATAAAATAGAAGTGTCTTTGTGAAATAAAAGCTAAATTAATACTAAAAATACACAATAAAGTAAAACTAAACTGAATTTTCAAGTAAGGTCAGAAAAAATATAGAAAAAAACTAAAATAAAAAGGCAAAACTATAATAACCTTGGTGTTGTAACTGCAAGATGAAACCTCTGGACATAAGTCAGGAGCTAAGACTGGCAAGGAAAAAATGTGGAAGGTTTTAATTGAAAAGTGTGTTTTGACAATTGCAGAATATCTAGTGGGGCGTTCGATTACTCACACACTGTCCACAAGATTCTCCAAGAAAAACACACACATAAGACTCACCATTTTAATCACAAATTGGGCTGTATTCACTCACAGAAGTCACCCCACTATCTTACCAGCAATGTAATCCATATTTATTTTCAATGCAGAAATACGATGAAGGTTGCATAATCAGTGATGTAAATTAGTTGAGGAGTGTAAATTCCAGATAAGTCTGACTCAAGTGTTCAAACTCAGGTCACATTCAAGTTGCAAATAGATCCGATTTAGTACTACATACGAAAGTGGTTTAAAGATATTTTTACACATAGTTTATTTGCTTTGTTCCAAATCAGGGAACATTTCTTTACTTTGTTATTCATTTCCAGTTAGTTTGGTTGTGTTTCCCACTGTAAACTTTCAAACAAACTAACCACATCACTAAACATCCCGTCGGCACTGGGCAGAAACATTTATTGCACACTGCTGCATTTTCCATAATTATTAAACAAAAGACTACTTAAAACTATACACTATTACATTTCTCTACAGAAGGACACATTTAAAATAGCCGAGCCTACAACAGAAGACCAGCTCTGCTAATAGCATATACTGATTTGCTTCTGTTTCATTAGAGGAGACTTATCATGTAATTTTCATTTAACTGTATGATGCTGTGTGCATTTCCCCTTCAGTAGCCACAATTTGAAAGTAACCTCAATTTATTACATCTCAAATCACGTCTAGTGAACGTGAACATATTAATGCTTATTTTGGATGCTGGGTTAACATTGACTAACATATCAATGTTAGTGTGTGCATTGACAGCATGTCTCACCTGCGCACATGGTATACATATGGTGTTAGATGAGCATGTTTGACTGGCAGTCTAACAAAGCACTGCTGTTCATTTCTTGCCACCTCTATATGTGATCTGATCAACATAATCACAACTAAGTTTACACCAAGCTCTTTTTTTAAATATGGTCAACTGCTGTCTGATCGCAAAACTCAGAAGCTCTGGAGTGGATAATTCTGCGAGTCGTTTTATGTGAAAAGACAGCAGACACTCAGCCTGACTTCCACAAAAAATACAAAATGCTATGCATAATGCACAGTATTTCATGGAGTTAAATCAGTCCAGGGCTGAATCACATTCAGACCTCATGCAAACTGTTCCAAATGGTCTTGCTATCTTTTTTTTTTGGTCCACACCAGAGTGGAATTGTTGTGTTCACATCTACCTAAATGAATGGAACTTTCGAGGAAATCTCACCAGAGTATGAAAAAAACGAGTCCAAATGAACTTGGTGTGAAAACAACCTTAAATCTAGTGTAAAAAGTTTTTTTGCTGTTCATAAGTAATCTGAAAAGATTCCATCCATTTTGCATATGAATAAAAATTGGACTACTCTGTGAACGTAGCCTTGATGTTAGATACTATCTGAGACAAGAACAGTATTTGAAATGAACAGGAGGAGAATAGAGATGAGATAAGAACCAATACCACTTATAAAACACTGTTCTTCTGCTAGAAAGTTTCACCAAGAAATAAGAAGAAACAGGAATGAGGTGGGGAGGAAGATATAAATTACATAAGTGTCACACCACAGAAGCACAAAAAAAATGTGAGAGGCACTAGGCGGGCTGCTAAACGGTCTAGGTTTAGATTGCGACAGGAAGGCAAGGAAAGAGAAAAATAGCCTGTGGCGCAAGATCCTTAACAATAATCCTAAGGTTAGTCTAACAAAAGTGCTGTCATGACAAGCAAGAAGTTAAAAAAAAAATATATATATATATATACATATTGTGGCAGATAGATGGCACCCTTGCCCAGCCGGATGCTTCCTTAATGGAAGGAATTATATGCCCCGGATCGTTAGCTGGCAGCCCCTTGTGTTGCTGAGCCCTACTTCATCAGGTTCCCATCTCACCAGAAAGTGCTTCCGGACCACATTAATGTGACAAAGGAAGTACTCCCGGGTACAGCATAAAAGGAGCCAGCTGCCACTGCTCTAGGTGCCAGAGTCCGGAGGTAGAAGACAAAGCTTAATGGAGGAAGGAGGAAGAGAAGAGAGGGAAAGAAAAGAAGAGCAAGTGCAATGTGTTTATTCCTGTGTGCCTATTTGTATTGGTGTTGGTGCTGTGGAAACAACTATGAAAGCATTTACCGGGTTTCCCCAAAAGTAAGACCTAGCAGTAATTTCTGATGTACTGCTAATATAAGCCCTCCCCCGAAAATAAGACCTATCGCTAATCCGACATTTTTGCATCTGTCCTGGGAGCTGCCGTATTTAGCCTAGAAGCTGTCCTGGTTACAAGGTAAGGTGCTTTTACAAGTACAGTGGAACCTCGCTTCACGAACGTCTAGGAACATGTACAAATAGGTTTATGACCAAAAAGTTCGCCAAACTTTTGCATCTGTTCACGACCACACGCTCGGTATACGAACAAGCCAGTTTCACTTTCGGTTTGTGCGCGCCAATGATTTCTGCATGTGTTCAGCCTCTCTCTGTGCAGCAAGCAAGAGAGAGACACACACACACACACAGACACGTGCGCGAGAGAGAGACACACACACGCGCATGAGAGTGAGGGAGAGAGAGAGAGAGAGAGAGAGAGACACGCACACGCGTGACAGAGAGACGCACGCACACGGGTGAGAGAGAGATACACAGACGAGCAAGAGAGAGATACACACACACACACAGACACGTGCGCGGGAGAGAGACACACACACGCGCGCATGAGAGTGAGGGAGAGAGAGAGAGAGAGAGAGAGATAATAAAAATAAGACTTACCCGAAAATAAGCCCTAGTGCATTTTTTGCACCTAAAATGAATATAAGACACTGTCTTATTTTCGGGGAAACATGGTAGCATGAATAAAAGATGTTTATGTTAGGTAGAATGCCTAGAGGGGGCTGGGTGGTCTCATGGTCTGGAACTCCTGCAGATTTTATTTTTTCTCCAGCTGTCTGGAGTTTATTTTTGTTTTTTCTGTCCTTTCTGGCCATCGGACCTTACTTTTATTCTATGTTAATGAGTTTTGTCTTATTTTAATTCTTACTATGTCTTTTTCTCTTTTTTCTTCATCATGTAAAGCACTTTGAGCTACATTATTTGTATTTGCTATATAAATAAATGTTGTTGTTGTTGTTGTTGCTGGACTTGTGCCTTGTGTCTGTCTGTGTCAGGCTGGAGTGCCCACTATACACATATTGTGACCGACACAGCGACTGCTGCACATTCCTGCCATTCGTCACCAGCAGCTGCACGCACACACTCTGTTGAAAAGTATTTCAATGAGAAACAAACACACTTCTAAGAAGCCCTGTGAGGGTTCAGCAGCACCTTTAGTGTGTAACACGCTTGTTGCATGATGTTTAGAAGATTTAAAGCTGAGCCTATACTTACGCTTTCGCTCTCTTTCCTGTCCTCTCTTCTAATCAAAACTAGCTCCTAAAGAGCACACAAAAACAAAGACGATGAATAAATAAAACAAAAGCAAAACAAATGTAAACAAACAAAAAAGCTCAAAGCTTAAAATAATTGGCATAAAGATTCCAAGATTATTTATTCTTTCAAACCTGGTCAAGCCCTGGCCCCCATTCATAGGAGACAAAGAGGCCACCAGGATGATAAGTATGTACTGATGCTTATTACAATCTATAAAATGGAAACATATAGCAATTAAAGTTGTAGCTATTTTGATAGCTTCTAGCTTTACATAAATATGCATTTATTTACCAATGGAATAAAGGGCTGTCCAGTTGGCAAGGAATTGCCAGACAGTGCAGGTAAACAGGAGCCACTCGGGTGGTAGCAAATGTAGTTGTAAAGGGATCATTTCAGTTCAGTTTAAATGTTTACAGTGGGGGTACAGTGATACAGAGTTTCCTAGTGAAACAATGTGTAGCCAGAATTACTCAGATACTTCATGCATTTACGTGCACACACAAAACTGGGACCTGATGAGCAACCCAGTTAGTAGCCGAAATCTGTAAAACATACACCCCCCGCCCAAGGGTTACATGCGCGGGTTCACTTATGTTCTCCTATGAAAAAACACTTCAATGTCATAAAAATTTAAAAAACATCAATGGCCTCTGTGAACCCAAAAACAAGCATGAAGACTGTCTCCCGAGATTATACTGCTGAGCTTAACCCTGTATATTCCACTCGTCAACACAGAATTAGCGATTTAAAAAAGAGTGTCAAGAGTATTTAAACCAGGAGAGCGGAATGATGTGATCCCCTGAGCATTTCCCTCAAAAATCAAATCTATCTTTGTGGATGCTTTCACTGCTTTCTACTCATGGCTGCTGAGCATGTGCGCAAAAGAAAAGGAATGCGCAGTCTAACAGAATGAAAAGAACATGCCTTACTGCAACCTGGTTAAGGGTTTACAAGGCCAAATAGCCAGGTTACCTGAGGAGAAATCTATGTGTGTTAATCAATATCTTGATTTCTCTAAACATAATAAAGGCATACATGGAATTTGTGAAGTCAGGTTTTCTGTGAATTAACCAAGTTATTAAAGCGCATTTGAACACACTGACAGATAGATGGCTGTTCACAACAGAAGCCAAACAGCCCAAAGGCACTTTTTCAAAGAAATCAAATACAAAGAGCAGTGTAGTCTGACAGCCCTGGGATTTGTAGGACTTCCCCTTTTCTGCAAATACCAACAGTGTTGTCAGTATACTGGAAATGCCTGTTCTCTACCAGTAAACAGAGATGCAAGTCCAGAAGTTCAAATTTGCACTTGCAGTGTGATAGTACAGCCAGACAGCCTAGGAAATGACAGACGTGCATTGTGCAAGCTCTGGGGACTTGAAGAGGGAGGAATGTTGAGCCAGAGGAAGCTTTCTGCGCAGACCACAAGTGCTGTTCAGGTTAAACTGGCAAAACAACTCTGAGTGATTCATTCCCAAAATAATCCAGTGTGCGCTGCCTCTGTACAGAACGCAAGAGAGATGAAATGTTGCACTATGAAGCCTAGAATATAAATCAACAAATCAAGTTAATCTAGTTCTAGAACTGAGTTCTCACCAATGCCATCACACTAGAATTTACAATTCAATAACACTAGGAGTTTTATTCATTCATTCATTCATTTGCATTTATCAGATTTTCAACACCAAGCCAAGGTGACAATTTTAGGAGGAAGTAATAATATTAAGTTAAAGTAAAATACAAAAACCTTGCAGCTAAGTCAGAGGTGATCCTGTACAAATCTAGATGGTGTACACCAATACTTGTACAAACTTTATTTATTATTTTTAAAATCAGCATATATAGGCAGTGGCAAATGAAGGCTTCCGCCTTGTTGGGAGGGTCATACCCGGCAACTGGACATCCTAAAGTTGCTGGTATCGCTCAAGAGCGGCATTTGGGGGTGGCAAGAGAGGTGACTGCCCCAAGCTCCACACCTAAGGGGGGCCCACTTTTGAGGTCCACGTGTCCTGTTCGAGCGGACTTGTCAAGTTATATTCTCCAGTTATATCTTGATAAAGTCCATGTATTATCTGGCAAAAATGTTGCTAAATACTGTAATGAGAAAATCCTGTTTAAGTTAACATTATTTTTAGTAAATTCAGGCGCAAGTTTATGCAGTCCACACATACCGGTAACAGCATTTGACGTAACCGGCCCCACGTGGGGTTGGTCAGCCCTAGGCCCCTTGTGAGATCATCTTGTGCAAACTGTCCTTGTACACATTGTGGCCCTCCAAAATGACCAGACATTTCCCTGTACTTCTCTTCAAGCTTATAAATAGAGGCCAAGCAACAGAAAGGTAAAAGTAACAATAATAAAACTGATAATAACGAAACAATATATAATAGGCAATAAATAGATGATAAAATTCAGGGTCCATACAGCTTTAGTTTAAAAAAATATTGGGTCAAGCACTTTGACATAACACATGGACAACAACTCAGAATAAATAAATAAAGAAATTCTGCTGAGCAATTGTCAAGAACACACATCTGAAGCATTTACTTTGCTTTGCACTTGACTTGTCCATTACTAAAATAACTTTCTTATCGTTGAACATTTTAATCATCATTCTTGTGATTTTAGTGTTAGAGGAAACGCCTCACAATGTAATAATTTAAAAGCATTTTGGACCGTTTGTATTCAATTATTTGCAGGTGCCGTCCTCATAATTAATGAAAAAACGGCACTTGATCACTGCTTTGTTCCCTAGGTGCACCCATGGAGCGGCCACGTGTTGTCAAGCTTGGAGTGAACGGGGTGGCGTGTGTTTCCATTCCAAGAGCCAACGTGTGGAAACGCGTGCCTGCTACCATAGACATATATAGATAGACGCTGCATTCACTGTGTTGCCCAGTCGACACAATATGTCAGCGCGTCCGCCATATTGTGAGTGGCAAAAGTGCCATTTAAACTACTACAGGTAGACGTGGAAACTGGGTTTTCTGATGAAAAAACAATAACGTTTAAAAAAGTATCATTTACATACAACAGAATGGCGAATTGTTTAAATGCAATTATTTATATCCATTTATACGCTAATAATGGCAATTATTAAATAATAATAATAATATTATTAAATAATTCCTCCCATATAAGTAACATTTCTCGGACTGCCTTCTTCCATCTCCGAAACATTTATAAACTTCGTCCTGTTCTTACGCAACACAGTACTGAAGTATTGGTTAATGCCGGAGTCACCTCACATATAGATTACTGTAATGCTATTCTATCTGGCATCCCACAAAAACGTATCCATCGCTTACAACTTCTTCAAAATTCTGCTGCCAGGATAATAAGCTGCTGTTCTAAATCCACTGAACATATTACACCGATTCTCTCTCAACTTCACTGGCTCCCTGTTTACAGAATATAATAGGAAATACTGCTCTTAACATTTAAAGCTCTCCACAACCTCACTGATCTCCTACAGACTTACACTCCTCTCGCTCACTCAGATCCTCATCTGTAGCTCGACTTTCTGCACCACACATCAAACTCTAATCTATGGGAGCTCGAGCGTCTCTCCTAGTGCTCCTCAACTCGGGAATTCTCTTTCCTCTCATATACGTCAGCTCGATTCAATAACACAGTTTAAAACTGTCCTCAAAACTTACCTTTTCAAACTGGCATACCAATTGTGAATTTTGCACTGTTACTGCCAGTTATCTTTGTATGTTTGCTAATTATTGCTTTTTGATTTATCATTCTCTTTCTTTAATTTTACTAATGTTGTTTAATTTTATTCTAAGGTGACCCTGAGTGCTAAGAAAGGTGCCTATTAAATAAAATGTATTATTATTATTATTATTAATTATTGAGACGAAAACTTGACCAATGTCTGAAAGTCAAAACAATAAGACTGACAGTCTGGTCTTTCTTATTAAGCACTTTGAGCTACTTTTTTGTATGAAAATGTGCTATATAAATAAATATTGTTGTTGTTGTTCTTTTAACAGTGAAATGATACACTTAATGACAAAAATAAACAATTTTATTGTATACAAATTGGCTTAATAATTTCTGAAAACATTTCACTCATTCATCTCTCAATCTCTCTCTCTCACTTACACACAATTTGGTTACTTAAATATATACAGGATAGGATCTAAAATCCTTGAAACAGAACTGTCTTACGTAACTTTTTCCGTGTGTTGCCACTCTGTAATTTGAGAGTATTCAGTCTGGCAATATTGTGCAGCCTTAGTTTGTGGAAGACAGACACAGCTAAAGACATTAGCATAAAATGATGGTTGTCAATTTCAAACTGTGTTTCCTCAAAGTGCTCCTTGAGAAAAAACACAGCATCTGAACCAATCTCAGCCCAAACAAACTCACTGACAGCTTGCCCTAATGTCGAATGTCAGATAATACGCTCAGATACTTTGACCACCTTGACTGTACCCTCAGAAGGAATCATCAGACCTCCTTTGTTTTTTAATGTGAGCAAGTGGTAGCTTTGATCATATGATGCCGGTACAGCATCTGTTACCAAGCTAGTACGGCACACATCACAGGACAGCTTTCTCAAAATCCCGTCTAAGGGCTACCTGACCTCCCACTGCTTCCTGAGGTGGATTTCTTTGGGAAGCCTTCAAAGTTTGAAAAATGTTAAAAATGTGTGCTTCGATTTAAATGTTTTAAAGACTGAATACTCTTGATTGTAATAGAAATTTGTCATTTTTTCACCCTGTGATTGAGGTCCATAGAGAGCTTTTTTGTAATCACTGGCCTTGAAATAGTCTAAAAAAAATAACCCTGGGGTCAAGTCCTTCTGATCATTTCTGCTCAAAACATTGTTCTTCATCATAAGGGTGTAATTTCCTCCACAAAATACATCCCCAACCATGAGCATTTTCGGATCCAGAGCACTAAAAATAGGGGGGAATGACGTCTTACATAACTAGACATTAAGACGAGTTAAACAATATATATGTGGGGTTTTCTCATACTGGTGAGTCAGGAGGTGTTGGACAAAAAATGCTTAAGTCGTTTCAAAGCACTCATTAAGTAATTCTATTGAACTCAACAAATGTGATTTTTAAAATTCTTAAGTGTCAAAACACCATATTTGATGTGCAACTTTGTTCTAAACCGCCCTGCAATGGACTGGCCAGGGTTTGTTCCTGCCTTGCACCCTGTGCTAGGTGGGATAGGCTCCAGCACCCCCCGCAACCCTGTTCAGGAAAAACAGAGTTAGAAAATGACTGACTAACTTTACTCTAAACCTCAGGAGGGCAGAAAAAAATTTTAAAATGTTCATCATAACACTGGTGGCTACTGGTCCTGCATCCCTGAACCCCATGGAGTTAAAAGACCAGGTCTGTTAGGTGGTACACATAACCTCTCAAACCTGCAGAAGCCCACATGTTCTACATTTCAACAGTTTGATGGAACTTGCTTGGCTTCTCACCTGCTCCCTTTAAGTTCTCAGGTGTATCAGTGCATCTGGAGTATTGTACTCTATCAGTTGTGAACACACAGATACCCCTCTCGTTGGTTTACCCTACCCTGTAAGACCGGCAGGCCTCTCTGGCAGCTGTTGGCCCTCCTTACCAGAAATGAGGACCTCCTTGTGACTGTCTATCCACAGAATTTCTAATATGGGAATGTCTTAACAGAGATGCCCATTTAATATTAAGTCCTCAAATCCTTTTAAACCTTGGCATCTCTCTGCCCCCTGAATACAAAGATCTTAATCTGAGTGATGGAGAAAAACCAAGAAAAAGCTTTAGTTAGCTCAGAATCATGATGATCATTGAACAATAGTCTAACAGTGATAAAAACTAATACGTCAAAAGAAATAAAAAAAACTCTAGAAACAAAAAAATAATAAAAGCAAGAAATCTTAAGGAAGTAAAGGAAAACCTTTTCATATTTACCTTGATATAAAGCATAAAATGAGCATCAGCGATGACGCCGGTCACAAGATTGTCATGGGCTAACATTCCTCCAGATACCCACGATGAAGCCTCAGATAGTCACACCATTAACTATTGGATGTTTTTGTAAATTATTTAAGGAATGCCATTCCAATCTGTTAATCTGCATAAAGGTGCTACCTGGAGCGCCAGGCATATGTACATTTAAACACAGTAAAATCTGCGTTGTTATCTGGCAGGCAAAGAATAGGACATGTTTAGAACTTACCAGATCCAAAGCTGCTGAGCAGGACAATCCTTCCCATTTACAGCAGATCATGTGCCAGGCAGACAAACAAAGCATCAGCTTGTATCGTACTGCTGGCCTTGGTGATGGTGTGCAAAGACACAAATGCCCACCACAGCCAGCCTGTCACACCCCCGCTGGTCCGAGTCACTGAGTGCACATTATTCTACTTGGGCCTTCTCAACATGGCTTTCACAAGCAGCCCTTTCTGAAGTAAACTCATCTTTGCATTTCATTACCAGTCTGCACAACTAACAAAGCAAAGGCATGACTCTCATCTATTGTGTCAGGCCACTGACTTGTATGGCCATTGACATATCTCTAAAGAGCCACTCATCCATTATCAGGATCCCCTTTGTCCATTTACATGTCATGGACAAAAATATAAAAATTGTAAAGGATTTTTGTGAATGCAAAAGGCATCAAATATCAGTAATTAATACTGACAATGTGAAATGTTAGCACCAAGATGGTGCAGCAGTTTGTCCTGTTGACTCCTGTGGCTCAAGTTCCAGTCCAGGCCTACTTACTAGTGTGCAGCTGGCACATTCTCTACATTTCTACTTGGGCTTTTCTCAGAGTTTTCCCGTTTTACTCTAACATCCTCAACATTTGCATGTTAGCTTGACAGTCAGCTCTGAATTGTGGGAACATAATTTCTGTGATGGGCTGTCAGGCTAGACTATGAAGGTTTTCTGCCTTGTGCCTGATGCTGCTGGAATAGGCTCCAAGCAGCCATGACACTAAACTGAAATAAGTAGGTATGGCAATAGAAGTATGGAATTCAAAATGTCATGCTGCGTTCTAAAAATGATCTACAGATGCAGTACATTTGCCTCTGAAATCTCTAAGGCAATCTCAGTCTCTGAAATCTCAATAGGCCCCAAACAAATGCCCTGATTCAAGTGTTAATGCTAAGATGCCATGCCAACCTCACTAAAATCTCCAAGGTGGAATTCTTCATAAGAATTATTATGTATTCATAAGAATTATTTCTTAATGCTTTGAAATCACTTTAGTTTTACTTTTGTCCAGCACCTCCTGAATCACCGGTACGAGAAAACCCTCATGTGTGATAATACCGATTCACTCGTCTCGATGTTTAGTTATACAAGACGCCAGGCTTTTTAGGGTTCATCCCATTTCGGCCCTCAGGACCTGAAAATCCCTAACTTTTAGGCCATTTTGGACCATATTTTGTGCAAGAAAATACACCTCTATGAAAAAGAGTAACGCAATAGGTGTCTTCAGGACAAATGATCAGAAATACTTGAAGTTGTGTATGCCATATCAATTGACCCCAGGGATTCAACCCCAAATTGGATACAAGAGATCAAATTAACTAATTTTCACAAAACTTAAAAAAAAATGGCGGTGTAATATAGACATGTGGAGTGTCATTTTATGCTATTTCGAGATTGCTGATTACAAATGTGATAATATTTTTGATATTTGATTCTTTACTGGTGGTCCCAGGCTTCTAAGAGCCTCTCCTAGAAGTTGACGGACGGCCGGGGCCCTTACCCAGCCAAGAAGCCTCCACAATAGAAGGACTTTGGGAAAGAGAGGGTGTACAGGACATTACCTCTCCTGGTCCTTCCATTGCAGAGGCCTCCTGGTCAGGTAAGGGCCCCAGCCATCCCTCACCAAGGTTAAAGATGATAAATTTCAAACATAAACATTGTTTTAGACTATTTCAAGGCCAGTGATTATGAATGTGATGCTATTTTTGCTTTTTTTAAACTTTTGGTAGTGATCTAGCCCTCTATGGCTCTCTTTTACAGGGTGAAAAATGACAAATGTCTATTACAATCGAGAATATTTAGACTTTAAACATTTAAAGCACTTCTACTCTAACGATTTTATATGACGTTTTTATGTCACTTTTTTGTCATGCATTAAAATCAGGCTTATTTTAATTAATTCAATTATTCATTCATTCATTCATTCTTTGCATTTATATAGCGCTTTTATCATTACTCAAAGCGCTCAGCAATTGCAGGTTAAGGGCCTTGCTCAAGGGCCCAACAGAGCAGAGTCCCTATTGGCATTTACAGGATTTGAACCGGCAACCTTCCGATTGCCAGTGCAGAGCCCTAGCCTCAGAGCCACCACTCCACCTATTTTAAAACCTACATATATATGTTTGGTATCATTCTTTTCAAAATTTATCAAACTTTAATGTGATGTTGTTAGATTTTCAGATTCTTATTCTGTTTTTAGATTATAAACTAAAAAACATCAAGAACTCACATCCCACAAGATGAGACTTTCTCCCAAGAGATTTAACCAGGCCCGAGGCCGGAAATAAAAGACAAAGAGCAGGACTGCTGTTGTACAGGCATTTAAATGATTGAAGGAGTGACCGTGTCTCCTTGGGGTGCGTTCAGCCCCGCTCTTCACAACCTGAGCAGCAGACGCGAAGTGGCTGGCGCTTAGCGCAGGCCAGGGGGGTTGGCAAGTGAAGTGAGCAGGGAGTGAATCCCCTAGTATTTTAATATTTTAAATATTTGATGTAACTACTTGTTTATTATGTGCTTCAACCTCACAAAGTAAATTACATTTCTTATGGACACCATGAATTATGGTGGATTACGCTAATTCAGACTTTTTTCCCCCACTATTTTGCATACCCACCAACTGTTTTCAGCAGGCACACAGATACATGGTGGAAATGGAAATATCACCAAAGTAAATTTCAAGCTAAACACACAAAAGCGCAGCTACATCAGTGGCATTTAGAAGCCTTACTATTATAAAGCTACAAATGTAACAGCTGTTCATTTTTTCCTTTCCTTCTTTCTCTTAGCAACTAATCAACCTGAGCAAAATCATCTCTGTATAGTGAAGCACAGCAATAACAGCTATAAAACTTAATCACACCCCAGGGAAAGAAAAAAAGCACTATTTCGGTGAAAATAACTAATAACTAATCAGTTCATCACTGTGATCTGTCCTTTGAAATTGCTTTATGACACTAACTCCATTTTTCAACATTAAGACAAAGATCTGGCTTGCAATGACACACATACAATAGTATTCAGCTTTTACTAGAATAAAACATTTTTAGATTTTCCAAACGGAAAGACTCTGGAAAAGCAACAGGTGAGGGGAAAGTCAGGAAGAATATTCAGCTTATTCCACCAGCAAGGAGAAATAAACGAGAAGAGTCTGGACTGAGATTTTATGAAAAGCAGAAATGGCATCACCAAACGTTCATCAGCAGACCTGAGAGGGTGGGAAGGAGCACAGGATTTCACAAGTGTCTACAAATGCATTGTATAGGTGCTGACCCAATGATTACTCCTTAGGTAAGCATCAAGGATTTGAACTTAGCATGCTTTGCTACAGGGAGTCAATGTAATAATCTGAAAAGAGGAGTGACATGTACCTGCCTCAGCTGGTTGAATACTAAAAATGCCTCTGCATTTTGAATCGTCTGCAGTGATTTGATGACACATGATGATACTCGTACTGACAGAGAGTTGCAGTAGTCCAGACGTGACAAGAACAAAACCATTAATAAGGAGTTTTGTTACATACTCTCTTAGATACTCTCTAATCTTGTAGATGTTGTATAAAGTGAATCTGCAAGACCAAGAGACTGTTGCAACATGGTCATTGAAGGACAGCTGTCCATTCATCACTTGGTGGGTGTTAACGATAGTAAGCCAAGCTGAGCAGAGAATAGGTCCTGAATAGACTGACAAGCTGGGATAACAAGAAGGCAGGGCTATAGATGGTGTTCCTTCCTGAGACATGCAGAGATTTTAGCTGATACCATGTGGTCCCCTGGAGGGAATGACAGGTACAGATACATATTATCATGACAACACAGATATGAGAAACCATGGGACAGGACAATGGAGCCTAATGAAGAGGTGTATAAAGAGAAGAGAGGACTCAGCACTGATCCCTGGGGCACCCTTCTGCTTGCCTGATGCAACCTTGAAATCTCTTCTCACCAGAACACATGGTAGGATCTGTCCTGAGGGCAATCCTAGTGATGCCAAGGTCAGAGAGGGTGACAAGCAGGATCTGGAGATGGACTGTTTTAAAGGCAGTGGAAATACCTACCAGGATGAAAACAGAAGACATGCTTGTAGCTTTAGCCAGCCGTTATGTGTCTATGCTATATTAGTTGACGTTTTGTAGCAATATTTGGACAGTGTAAGCATATACACAACTGAGCTGTTGGCTGTCTGTTGGAATGGTTTAACACAGAATGATGTGCTGCATTTTTAACAGTTTGCTCAGTTGTGATGCACTCAGAGATGAAAATCCCGAATGCTCAATGAGCATCTAAGAAATAAAGACTGTGAAGCAAAGGGTTAAATAGAGAAGGCAAATTTGCAGCAAGGAATTTGGTAACTTTAAAACAATACATATTTAATAAGTAAAAACCCTAAACAATGTCACTAGATCAAATTTGTGAGTCAAGTTAGTAGTATTAGTATTAATATTGCCACAAATACAGAATGTCTGACCAATGTGCAACAAGCACCATGACAAACAAGAATATATTAAAATAAAGAGCTGGATTTTAATTAGGAGAAACAACAAATAAGCTTACTTAATGTACGTTTTGTTCCTCTTCCTACGTTCTCATTACCAGAGAAAAATCACTTGTGATTACCCAAATATGTTAAATGCAGTTATCATTCCATTTTTGTTTTCCTGTGTTTTGCTTCTTTTGAAGAAGACATAATATTCCATACCCATTTCTCTGTTATGTATATCAAGGCACTTTACTTGTTTTACAAATTAAACAACTGAATGCATTAAATGTTGCATTGTAATGATTTTTAAGTAGTTCCTTCTCGTTATTATTGTTTATTTAGCATGTGTTTTTTTCAAAGCAGCATACAAAAGATCTCTAAAGTGGGTTTGAGTGTTTATCAGGAAATTACTGAGTTAATTAGCAATACAGAACAAAATATTAAAGCAAAGCACAAGAAATGTAATTTGCAGTTGCTACCATGGCTAGGTAAAAAAGTGCTGCCAGTGAAGGCAGATTAGGAAGTTCAGGGCTGCACATGGGAGCAACTAGTCAAGGGACGACATACGGACTAAAAATAAGCTGTTTCTTTTATGTACTTTACAGTTGAAACAAAAATGAAATGAAGCTCATGTGAATAGTTTATTTTCATTACATCTCATTGTTTCAGACATTGTGTGTCAAGTCAGCAACCAACTAAACTGCGGCGTGCCTTAGGCAAAAGTAATGAGTATTGTTGACATTAAAAAGACCCTTTGAAGTGAAATGAGAAAATGAGACAGCATATCATACTAGATTGTATAACTCTCCATTCATAACATCAAAACTGCCTAAATATCTGGGGATAACTATCACAGGTAAATATAATGATATTTTCCAATACAATTTGGGAAGTAATGTGGATAAAATCAGCCAAGATGTTAACACCTTAGCAGGGAAAATTAACACTGTAAAAATGAACATCCTAACTAAGCTACTATATTTATTCTAAAGTATTCTTATATACTGTGGCGGATGGCCGGGACACCACTTCAGGATATGTTCCGGGAGAGTAAGCATGAACTACGGCAACCCCCCTGTGATGCAACAGTGCGTCGGACTCCTGCAGGGCTTCATAGGAGTTGGAGTTTGGTGCAGCCCTGTTGGGATCCACAGGCACCGCCAGGAGTGCTGCTGCAGGAGTTGCTGAGCCCATATGGGCAGTGTTTTCGCCACACCCGGAAGTGCAGCCAGAAATGGGCAATCAAGCACCTGGAGCACTTCCGGGTGCCTTATAAAAGGAGCCACCAGCCACCACTCGAGGAGCCAGAGTCGGGAGAAGGGAGACAAAGCTTGCCGGAGAGGAATGGAGGAGACAAAGAAAGTAAAAGAATTGTGTTTTTGTGCCGTGTTTGTGGGACTGTGTTGTGCCTGTCGGAATGGGGAAGGAGTTGCCCACAGACAAAGAAAAAGAAATAAAACATTTATTTGTTTTTTCAGTGTGCCTCCCGTGTCTGTCTGTGCCGGGCGCCTATATAGTGCCTTATCACAATACATACATTAGCAAATCAGTCTTTAAGAAATTAGACTCAATTATAACATCATTCATCTGGAATGCAACTTTACAAAGATCTAATGCAGAAGGTGGCATGGCACTATACAACTTTCAATGTTAGTAATGGGCAGCTACACACAAAAAAAACCTTTGAAATCTGCAGAAACTCATAATTCCACACATGCCTAGCTTGCAATGGAAAATAAATCCTGCTCTAAATCATCCTTGTATATCCAGCCTTGTGCTTCGCTCAAAACTAACTATCATCACTACACCAGTAATCTTGTCATTCACTAACTACTTAAAATATGGACGCAATGCAGAACACATTTCAAGGTAAAGGAACTCTTATCTTTTGTGCTTATACACAATAATCATCTGTTCACCTTCTCAGACATACTCAATATTTACCTCATGGTAAATTTTATCTAAGGATTAAGACACAAGGAGATCTTTATATAGACAACATATTTGCATCTTATGAACAATTATTTTCAAATTTCAACCTACCAGCTATACACTTTTTCCTATATGCAAATCAGACTTTTTTAAGAAGAAACCTTCTCAACTTTCCACATCTCACTCCCATATCAATCACAAAGGCCATATTGATCAGTCTTGACAATGACTCGGATAGCATCTCAACAATATATAAAACATTTCAAAGAAGCTACCTGTCAAAGATCTTAGGTAATGGTGGGAAAGAGAACTTTCAAACAGCATCTCAGAAAAGAGTAGAGACATACATAGAAAACACTCCAGTTCTAAAAGCATTCCATAATTTTATTAAAGGTCTTTTATCAATCACAGTTATATCCCTTAAAATTGTCCAAAACATATCTAGGGCACGACTAAACATTTCTTTATCTGTTATTTATCTAACACAAAATCACATTTTATGTTTCATTTTTCATGTACAATTTGTGTTTTATGTTTCAAAATGTTTGCACTTTTTCTCCTGATTTTTTGTATACCAGTAAAATAGTGTCCTCACCATCTCAACCAGAGGAAAAGTTTCATCTCATATACTGGAGAAACAGTGGATGCACAGAACAATACTTACAGCTTGTGAAGAATGGAAGGTGCTAACCCATAACTAATTTCTAAGGTGTCTCTATCTTAAATAATACCACTCTTCAATTCTTCATTAACAAGAAAAGCTGGGTCGGACATTTGAAATATTATATTTTGTGCATCAATTTAAATATTGAATGTCAAAATATTTTCTATTATAATAGAAATGTGTCATTTTCTCCCTCTGAGAGAGGTCCATAGAGGGCTACAACCTAGTAAAGAAATAAAAATCAAAACTAACACCATATTCATAATCACTGACCTTAAAACAGCCTAAAACGATACCCCACATGCTTATGTTAGAAATCTGTAATTTTGAACCAACTGGGAGTGCCTCTTAGATGGCTACAACCACCAGTTAGGAACCAAATATCAAAAATGTTATCAATATATGTGATCAGCAACCTCACAAACACATAACCAACGCAACACCACTTGCCTATATCATCAATCGCCATTTTTTTTTCAGTTTTGTAAAAAGGTATGAAGTTGACTCCTCATATTCCATTATGGGGTAAACCCCTGACGTCAGTCGATGTGGCATATCAAGTCCTTCTGATCATTTTTGCTGAAGACATCCATTGCTTTAATCTTCATCCCAAGAGTGTATTTTCGTGAACAAAATATGGCCCAAAAATTGCCTAAAATTATGGCCTTTCAAATGACAAAGATATGGAGGAAACAGTATATGGAGTGAAAATGTACAGTTGTGCTTGAAAGTTTGTAAACCCTTTAGAATTTTCTATATTTCTGCATAAATATGACCTAAAACATCATCAGATTTTCACTCAAGTCCTAAAAGTAGATAAAAAGAAACCAGTTAAACAAATGAGACAAAATATTATACTTGGTCATTTATTTATTGAGGAATATGATCGAATATTACATATTTGTGAGTGGCAAAAGTATGTGAACCTCTAGGATTAGCAGTTAGTTTGAAGGTGAAATTAAAGTCAGGTGTTTTCAATCAATGGGATGAAATCAGGTGTGAGTGGGCACCCTGTGTTATTTAAAAAACAGAAATTTATCAAAGTCTGCTCTTCATAACACATGTTTATGGAAGTGTATCATGGCACAAACAAAGGAGATTTCTGAGGACCTCAGAAAAACAGTTGTTGATGCTCATCAGGCTGGAAAAGGTTACAAAACCATCTCTAAAGAGTTTGGACTCCACCAATCCACAGTCAGACAGATTGTGTACAAATGGAGGAAATTCAAGACCATTGTTACCCTCCCCAGGAGTGGTCGACCAACAAAGATCACTCCAAGAGCAAGGCATGTGATAGCCGGTGAGGTCACAAAGGACCCCAGGGTAACTTCTAAGCAACTGAAGGCCTCTCTCACATTGGCTAACGTTCATGTTCATGAGTCCACCATCAAGAGAACGCTGAACAACAATGGTGTGCATGGCAGGGTTGCAAGGAGAAAGCCACTGCTCTCCAAAAAAAAAAACATTGCTGCTCATCTACAGTTTGCTAAAGATCACGTGGACAAACCAGAAGACTATTGGAAGAATGTTTTGTGGACGGTTGAGACCAAAATAGAATTTTTTGGTTTAAATGAAAAGCATTATGTTTGGAGAAAGGAAAACACTGCATTCCAGCATAAGAACCTCATCCCATCTGTGAAACATGGTGGTGGTAGTATCATGGTTTGGGCCTGTTTTGCTGCATCTGGGCCAGGATGGCTTGCCTTCATTGATGGAACAATAAATTCTGATTTATATCAGAGAATTCTAAAGGAAAATGTCAGGACATCTGTCCATGAACTGAATCTCAAGAGAAGGTGGGTCATGCAGCAAGACAACGACCCTAAGCACACAAGTTGTTCTACCAGAGAATGGTCAAGGAATAAAGTTAATGTTTTGGAATGGCCAAGTCAAAGTCCTGACCTTAATCCAATTGAAATGTTGTGGACGGACCTGAAGTGAGCAGTTAATGTGAGGAAACCCACCAACATCCCAGAGTTGAAGCTGTTCTGTACGGGAGAATGAGATAAAATTCCTCCAAGCCGGTGTGCAGGGATGATCAAAAGTTACTGGAAACGTTTAGTTGCAGTTATTGCTGTAAAGGGGGGTCACACCAGATGCTGAAAGCAAAGGGTCACATACTTTTGCCACTCACAAATATGTAATATTTGATCATTTTTC
Organism: Polypterus senegalus; assembly: GCF_016835505.1. NCBI lineage: Eukaryota > Metazoa > Chordata > Cladistia > Polypteriformes > Polypteridae > Polypterus > Polypterus senegalus. Next base: position 38,514,005 of record NC_053159.1, read on the forward strand.
TTAATAAATAAATAACCAAGTATAATATTTTTGTCTCATTTGTTTAACTGGTTTCTCTTTATCTACTTTAAGGACTTGAGTGAAAATCTGATGATGTTTTAGGTCATATTTATACAGAAATATAGAAAATTCTAAAGGGTTCACAAACTTTCAAGCACAACTGTATATCAATAGTGTGAGTTTGCTCATACTGGTGAGTCACAAAGAGCTGGACTAAAAAACCTACAGAGATTTCAAAGTGTTTGTAAGTAATTCTTATGAACACAATATGCACTGTAGAAACTTGTAATTTATATATTTCAGTATGCAGAAGCAGGTTCAGGCTCAAAACATTTTCACCAACCTCTGTTATTTTCATTGCCGAAGGCTCTTTGTGAGTGAAGGTTGTAAGCAGGAATGCAGTTGTATTTCTTTGCAAGTAGGCCAAAGCTGATTTTGTTCATTTTCTACCCTTATGCTGGATCTGTGTTGCTGTTTGTCTCTAAGCCACCCCACCTGTCTTTCCTTACTGATTGCCAGGTGACAAAGGCCAATTAAATCACCAACAAAGCTTCATATACTGTATGAACTGCAAAAACAGAAACTTGATATAAAAGTTCCTAAACAAGAAACAAAACAGAGTTGCAATGAAACAGAATTAAATAATGAACTGTCACAAAACAGATTTGAGACAAAATCAAACTCATATTTAACCTGCCTTCAGTTTCAAAAGCTTAAAATCCATGTACACATTAATACAAACTTTGAAGGAACTAACACAAAAATGTGAACCATGTCACTGTCACTCTCACATATGACACTGTGTTCCCATGCTCAGTCAACTTGTCATGTGTGTCGCTCAGGTGTTTTCTCATATTATCTTGAAGTGGCTAAGCGGAGGTAAACATCTTTATTCTTCTCTTTCTTCTTCTTCCAGCTGCCCCCTTTAGGGGTTGTCACAATGGATCATCTTATTCCATATCTTTCTGTCCTCTGCATCTTCTTCTCTTACACCCATCACCTGCACGTCCTTCTCACCACATCCATAAACCTCCTCTTAGGCCTTCCTCTTTTCCTCTGGCCTGGCAGCTCTATCCTTCGCATCCTTCTCCCAATATACCCAGCATCTCTCCTCTACACATGTCCAAACCAGCATCAATCTTGCCTCTCTGACTTTGTTTCCCAACCGTCCAACTTGAGCTGACCTTCTAATGTACTCATTTCTAATCCTATCCATCCTCGTCACACCTAGTGCAAATCTTAGCATTTTTAACTCTGCTACCACCAGCTCTGTCTCCTGCTTTCTGGTAAACATCTTTATTAAACAGTATTTAATGAACAGACAATAGGGTTTTTCATTGATGTTTATTGTTATTAATAAACATAGTCTGTCCATTTTCATGAACAGGTGGGTTTTCTGCAGGTATTCCAGTTGTCCTTCAAAGTTTCATTCAACACATTACGCTGATGTGTGATGCTGTCATTTGAGCAAAATTACCAGCAATTTTCTGTGGCCAGGGTACAGTTAAACTTTTTTTAAATTTAAATTAATTGCAACTAGATGTTCATGTAACAAAAATTCCCTTTACGAAGGGCACACCACAATAATGAATTGGACTCGTTGAGTTTGAGAATGGTATACGGTATTATGAATACTATAAACATTTCATACATCCATTCAATTTAGGATTGTTGAGATCAATCAGTGCATGATATACAGCGGTGTACTTATCACATTGTCAGTGGATTCTGAAAAAGTACTCCATTAAATATTAATCATTTATTTAACCAAACTAGAGATGGGACCTGAATTTTATTTATTTTATTTTTTGTAAAATATCTTCACTGCATTTACGACATCAAATCCAGAAAATTCACTCCATGCTAAATTTCCTGAATTTTTTCAGTGACTATTTACTGCCCACTTCAAGTTTTATACTCCTCACCTCCATTCCCCTGAGAGTCTGTCAAGCCAAAGCAGCAAAGTCGGAGGATGTCCTGAACAACTTCCTTCCCTCTTCCTCTCTGGCAGGCACAACTTGCCAAATACACTCATAAAAATACAAGAAGCAATCCGAAGCAAATTACAGCCTGAACCAGTCACTGTGTTTATTCTTGGATTGTGAGGTTTGGTGCATAAGCAGAGGAATGTGTTTATATATATATATATATATATATATATATATATATATATATATATATATATGTGTGTGCGTGTGTGTGTGTTTGTAGACAGCAGGAGGAGGTTTACAAGGCTTAATGTAGCACAGAGTCTGAGTGAGAGGCCATGAGGTCAGAGCTCCAAGAGCGTGGACTCTGGATTGGGGTTGGTAAACATGCTACTGCATCATGAAGACAGCAGGCAATTAGAAGAATGTTTAAAAGAAGAAAAAGCAAAGTTCAAGAGGAAATGGAAAATAGTGTCACCAGAAACAGAGCACTGAGTCGCAAGACCAGGCAGTTGTGAGAGGATCTCCTAACTCATGGTAAATGAATGTAAAAGTGCTGGAAACACAATTTCTACATTATAAAAACCTGCAGCAATGGACATGGAGAAGCGAAAATGAAAAAAAGTAATGGGGATGAGAAGCAATGAGTGTAAGGTCCAGTGTGGAATGCATGTACTAACTTGCCATTCATTCAGCACAAAATCAACAGCAAAATATTTCAGGCTATATCTGCACACTTGGTCCATGGACTTCATAGAGTTTAACCATTCTTGCAGTTTTCACTCCAAATATGTGCAGCTTAAACTGACTTGTGACAATAAATTTAACCCAGTGAGTGTAGGTGGGTGAGCATGCTTACAGGTTGGCACTATCTGCAGGTGTGTTTTCTGCCACGTATTGTGATAGCCCAGGTTGTCTGCAGCTGTCATAATCCTCTTGAACCCTGGAACATCAATAATCACAACATAGGATAAGCTAGGTCGAGGGAGTAAACACACATGGAGCTTACTTGTCCACAAGCAGTAATTATGTTTATCCAAAATGTAGAATCTAAGGTGGTGTCAAACAAGTTCAAATCAGTGAAATAAATACTCCACAAAATCAACATAGTGCCTCTGAGGGTTAAAAAGATCCCTTTATTAATAAAGAAGTTAAAATTCGCAAAGAAAGATAAAAGTTCACAGACGGTCTCTATGTATTCACACGGATGCCACCCCATCCCTCTTAATATGTATTGTTAACAAGAACCTGTAGACCCGGAATTGCCACCGCATTCACTCACCACAACTCTAAGGGTGCCATGCCCTCCCTTGGACGCTGCTGCATCAGGACTCCTTGTATCCTCGATTACTGGGACATCTTTCACCAGCTGTCTTTTCAGTCCTGCAGTGGCCGACAGTACCACCATCTCCAAGAGCTCTAACAACCCTCTGGACCTGCTCTCTGAAAACTGTTCAGCAGTCTGGTGTTGCCAACTCGCCCTCCACTGTCTGCCTTCCCCCTCTCATTCGGTCATCGTCTTGTCTCTGTTTTGTTGTTTCTGTTCTGTCTCCTTACTGCACTGACCCCATCCCTTTTATACTCCACATGGTCCCTGCCTAATTTCCATGCTACTTTCGGTTGGCAATCACTAATTATTCCTCTTGTCAGCACATGCGTGTCCCGCACAAACTCGGGAAACCCGGGATATGCCAGCATCAAATGGGTTTAAATAATGAAAATTAACCTGCACACCACATGATACTCACAACATGTACCTAATGAGCAAGGTGCTGAATCAGATAGAAGGGCGAGTAAATTTAGACAGTCAATCAATGCTTGGTTTAGTTCTTATTTATTAAATCAATTCCAATATGTATAGAAATGTGCTGACAGTACTCCATCATTATACACAGAACTGAAATATGGTGTCCCGCAGCACTGGGACCTTTACTGTTTTCACTTTACATGCTTTCACTGGGATCTCTCATTTGAAAACATAATGTTAATTTTCACTTGTATGCAGATGACACACAGTTATACCTTTCATGTGGATCAAATGAAGTTTCTCCAATGTTGTTTTTAATTAGTTGTGTTAGTGAATTAAAGGAGTAGATAGATGAGAACTACTTGTCTTTAAATATAGATAAAACAGAGATGTTAATTGTTGGAGGAAATGACACTGATCACAACAATATTTTGTCGTCATTTAACTCAGTTGGAATCCCAATTAATTTTACTGAATCAGCCCGAAATCTAGGAGTTATCTTTGACTCTAGCATGTCATTTAAAGCACATATAACAAAGTTGTCCAAATCATGGTTCTTCCATCTTAAAAATGTTGGAAAATTAAGGCGCTTTCTAAATAAACAGGATTCTGAGAAATTAATTCATGCTTTTATTTCTAGTAGGATTGACTACTGCAATGCGGTGTTCACTGGCTGTTCAAACTGTTCTCTATACAGCCTCCAGTTAATCCAAAATGCTACTGCAAGAATTATTACAAGAACAAGAAAATACAAACACATAACTCCAGTTCTTAAATCCATACATTGGCTCCCGGTTAAGTTTAGGGCAGATTTCAAAATCATCCTTTTAACATATAAAGCATTAAATGGCCAAGGTCCGACTTACTTGTCTGAACTTATCATGACTTACAAACCTGAGCGCACATTAAGATCTCAAGATGCTGGTCTGCTTAGGATTCCAAGGATTAATAAAATAACAGTGGGAGGCCGAGCTCTTAGTTACAGGGCCCCTAAACTGTGGAATTGTCTGCCTGCTACTATAAGAGCTGCCCCTTCGGTCTCAGCTTTTAAATGCCGGCTGAAGACTCACTACTTCAGTTTAGCACATCCTGACTAGAGCTGCTGATTAACTGTACAGACTGCATCTCTGTTGTTAGTCATTAGCACTAAAGCATAAGTAACATGATAGTTACAATTTGATACTAACCCTCACCTATTCTGTTTCTCTTCTCGGTACTCAAATGTGGAACTTGGTGCCACGGCCCACCTGCCAAGTTGTTTTGCCTGTCTAAGGTAAAGTCATCCCTGATTGAGGATCACAGGAATTGTGGGAAAGAGGGGTCCTTTCATCGGATTGGCTGGCCCAGCGCTGTTTCAGCTGTGGAATGGCCAAATGGGGGAGGCAGCTTGATGGATGAGGTCTCCAGGACTCTAAACAAATCCAAATCATATTATGTGATATCATCTATTGTTAAATTCTACACCCACTGCACGCCCAACCTACCTGGAAAGGGGTCTCTCTTTGAACTGCCTTTCCCAAGGTTTCTTCCATTTTTTCCCTAAAAGGGCTTTTTTGGGAGTTTTTCTTGTCTTCTTAGAGAGTCAAGGCTGGGAGGCTGTCATGAGGCAGGGTCTGTTAAAGCCCATTGCGACACTTATTGTGTGATTTTGGGCTATACAAAAATAAATTATATTGTATTGTAATGCTTTAAGCAAACACCATCCTTGCCCCTTTAAGTTATACCACACTGATTTTAAAACAATACTTTTCATCATTATATAGTCACACTATCATAGAATAAAGTGCCAAACATAACTAAAAATGTCCTATACATAAATTATCAAGTATAGGACAATCACAGGAAAAAACAGAAAGGGGTAATGAAAATGCATTGGAGAAAAGCCACACAGCCTAATTGAATGCCCTGTTTACCAAATGGAGTGGTTCTTTAAGATCCCACACTTTGGACTTCATCCTTCCAACCCGTAAAATTTCACCCAATTCTTGACAGCAGAGTGAAGTACAAATTGCCAAGAAGCAGCTGTTACTCTCCACCTAAGACTCAAATCTGTGTCACCCTGTAAGTCACTTTTACTTTAGGGTGATTCTATGAAGTTTTAGGTACCAGCCCAAAGTGCCCAGTGTAGTGTGGCCACTGCAGCCTTGACCCTTAAAACGTCAGGTACCATGGCAGGGTTCAGGCTGCCTCCACTAGACTTCACTTTAAAGAATTGCCCCCAGTCCCGAGTTGATGTGGCATTCTGTCTTCCTGTATTCCTGAGACAATCCTGCATGGTGCCAATACACCCAGAACCCCCCATCCTGCACTATCTGTCTCACTGACATGCTATCTGGTCAGCCTACAGTACCATGTGACCACACATATGCAGACACGCCTTCCAACTGCCAGGGGGGTGTGTCTCTCACTTTATACTCTTTTCCTACACCACAGTGCGATCATCTTTTACGTATTGCTCTTTTCCTACACCACAGTGCGATCATCTTTACTTTTACGTAACTCTTGCAAATTATGCAACCCACTGAGCAACTGCAACAAAACTTTAGAAAATGTGAAGTGAAGTAACATTAACGTAAAAAAAATTAGAAATCCCACAATTCTGGATTGGGGTAAGAGGCCAAAAAAATAAAAGGATGGGTGAACAATTGATTAACCTTAAATATTTACTCAAGCATTCAGTTAAGCAACTGATTAGTTCAACAGATGTTTAATTAAGACATTAATTCATTTACTTATATTTTTCTTCAACAATTTAAACAGCCAACTTTATTTTTATATTCAAAGTCTCAGTGAGTTCACCGGATTTGATTGCAGATCAATTAAGCAAAACAATTCTTCAATATGTTTATGTAATTTTTTTTGTGGTAGCAAAAAATAGAATGGGAAGGGAAGGGATGGGACTGGGATGATAGTCCCACAAAACCCAAGCAGAAGGTCATCTGTGGTATTTAGGAGTTTTCTAAATTGACCCTCTGAATTACATGAAGAATACTTTTATAAGAGACTAGAATTCAGACAGAAGATAAGCTATTAGCCAGCCATGACCGTGTACATTTTAGCCTTGTAGTTTTGTCAGTGATTTAAGATTTACTGGTTGTCCCTAAAATCTCTTTGATTTGTTAAAGTTTCTTCTTGAGATTAAAAGTCTTAATGAAGCTTCTTAGAACTCTCAAAGATCATTTGAGTTCATACTGGTGAGTAGTGGTGATTGGCGAAATTCAGTAAAGCATTTTTCGTAGCAGACATACTTTGTTGACTAGTGACCTTGCTTGCCAAATATTTTCCTGGAAATATGCCATGTGGCTGGCTTAGACAAACATATTTTTCCCTGTGCCCCATGATGTTTTGCAAGGTATGCGGGACATCATAGAGGCATAGCAGCCATGCGTAGAACTTTCTTGCATGCTTACTGTAAGCATACTTGCCCCTAATGCCCCATGTATAAATAAAATATTAATTCATCAAAAATTCTCTGAAAACAAAGAAACTTGGATACGCATAAAAGGAAGAGAAAGAGTTGCCTGAAACAGGTAATCCAGTAGAAAAAACAAATAACAAAAGTAATAATATTAACATAGACAAAAGAATGAAAAATGAACAAAAAATACATAGATACATTTCCACTACAATTCTCAATTTTGATCTGTAAGACCTGATTCTCTGCCTGGAATATAAAGTCAGCAAATGGTCCTCCAGCTGCATGAAAAAACACTATCTTAAGGGGACAGGGCACATAATTAAATAAATGGATATAAAACTGAAAAAAACATACAAATAATTTATAAACAAAACAATAGTCAAAAAGGATAAAAACATAATATGTACAATAAACACATTTAAATAATAACAAAAATAAGTCAATGAATGAAACTCGATTTTGGCCAGGGTTGAAACTCTGGCTAAAACACGACAACAAGAAGCGTGTTTGAAGTGAAAAGTCTTATGGATGGATGGACGACAGACAGACAGACAGACAGACAGACAGAGAGAACTTTATTTGTCCAAATGCTATGATAAAATCATACATCATGTGTGTATACACAGCAACGATTACAACTTGCAGATTTCTTGTGCGATAACTACATTGTTGTTTCACAATGCCTGTTCATAATAAATTTAAAAAAAGACAAAACAAAGCTGCAGAAAAATAAATGCTGTAAAATTTTGGTCAAACAGATACAATCTGCATGGGGCTCCAGCTTTACATAGATAAGGATTTGCATTGGTATAAACATCAATCCTTTTAGCCTTCTTCTGAATCCACTCTATACTGGAAGCATCAGATGCAAAGCAGGCAACAACGCTACTGTGCCCAGATGGACACATAAAGGCTTATTGTAAAAGAATGGTTAAAAAATGACATCGAGAAAAAAGGCTAAGAAAAGAATAGTTAAAGATTAGGTAAAGGGTCATTACCAAAGTGGAAAAACAACAAAGATAGATAGAACTTTATAAATAGAACTTTATTTGAGCCCCAGGGGAAATTTGGGAAGCCACAAAATACAAGCAAAAAGTCAGTACCAAATTCTGAGTAGAAAAATGAGCATAGGTATTTATGGAGTATTTTATAAATATCTCAACACTGGGGATGCAGACAGTACTACACCACCATCTTTTATAGACAGGAGGTGATGAGGCAATCCGACAAATTACTGCCCACCCAATGGGTCATATTAAAAGCAAAGCGCATAATAGCCACAAGGAAAATGTCAACGTTTAAAATAATGGTGCTGATAATAATTTAAAAAGCCAATTCTGGAAAACCAAAAAAATAAATAAAATTAATGAATACAGCAAATATAAAATTACAAAAAATGGTCAGAGAATCAGAGTTGGACACCAAACCACTGCAAAGTACACCCAAAGACACAATCACACTCTGTCAACCAAACGCCAGTTTACAAACACATAGTGGTTAATCTATACATCTGAAGTATTATTTTCTTATTTATTATGTGCAATAATCCCCCCGGACATTGGGGGAAACATAAAATTTACACACAGTGAGTAGGTCAAGAATTGACTCCAAATCTTAAACATTAAAGTTCCTATTTTAATAAAAAGTTACTTACAGCAGCATCAGACATACAGTATAAAAACTCTGGAAACAGCAGTAGTAGAATTCAATATGCTTAGCCTTCACTGATAAGCTATAAAGTCACCTAACCTAGCAGCATTTTTAAGCAGAAATTTCAGACTTTAAAAAATGCTCACACATGGTATTTCACTTGACATTCTGGCTTAAACATACAACTTCCAGCTAACTGCTCATTTATTTGTTATCCTTCAGGAGCAAAATGTATGGTAGATTCAAAATGAAGTCATAATTTAATGCATTTGCTGAGTGCCTCCTGGAAACACACTGTGTCTTAAAGAGCGAGGGCCCCCCAGTTAAAAACCAAATGCAGCAAACACTGACACTGAGCTTAACCTCCATCTAAGACAACTCATTACATGACTAGCTGGCCAAATTTCTAGACCTTGGTTGCACAATAAAACAATCCATAGCATAGATATACAAATTTAAAAATCACTCCGCTTCACACTCTTGGCCTCACTCAGAAAACACTGCCTAGCTGTTCATCCAGATTGTGAAGTTCAGCAACAAACTGATCACCTCGGGTGGCACTTTGGTAAGAGCAGCATTCTCACGTAACTTTTTTATCCACATTCAGTCTGCAGTTAAACTTGCCTTGACTCCGATTTTTTGGCTTTTATGAAATACTATTGTTTGTTCAAATTAATTTTGCAAGTGATTAAAATCCAACATGACTGATATCAATCCTGATCCCGATATCAATTCTGAATCTGCAAAATTAATAAAAAATCTATTCATCAGACAGATGCAACCAAATAAACAAATAATGAATACCAGCTGCAGTTCATGAAGACTTCAAACTGCTAACAGTGAAGGACATCTTTGAATTGGTGAGCTCATGATGGCAAGTGCTCAAAGATGCTTTGAGTGTATTGATCACTGCCAAATCTGTCTGCAAGACTCTCAGGGAAAGTATGCATTTGAGGCACGACATTACAGAAAATGCACAGCAACTGGGCTGTATAGTCAGGATTTTTTTTTTTTACATTTCATATTTATTCAATAAGATCAAACCTGCGTCAAAAGAGTGAAAAATCCAAATCCGAACTGTTATCTGAATGACAGTTGTCATGTTTAGGGCCTCCTCACAGGCTTCAGTCGAAGTATGTAATATCCCACCAGGATGAGAGGGGCCTCTGCCTCTAACACTGTAATCACCTTCTTTCTCCAAAGTGTCAAGAATCCACCTAGTGAGGACAAATGACCCCACCCCTTCCAGTTCAGCCGCCATAAAAAAGCAGGCATCCAAGAAGGAGGTGTCATTACTGGCTTGAAAAACCCACCAGACAGAGCTTCACTAGCAGTACAACTTGGACATCCAACCTAACATCGTTACCTTGTTGCCTTATTTATCCAGCATAATGGGAGGTATGCAAAAGAGCATTTTCTTTTGTTTTTGCTTTATTTGGTCTCAGGACAATAAATGGGACAACCTGGTAAGATCCCCAAATTTTTCTGTGTAGTGGAGATGTCATTCCTGCACCCAGCCACACAGTATAAACAATTATTGTTCAGAATTGCTGTCTATTTAACCTTCCAGCCTACCAGGCAGCTTACAGTGACGGTGCCAGCACAATTAGAATTTTACTATGCAGTCCCATAAACAATAACCATATAGGTTACATTTAGATCCATGAACTAAACTAACATAATCACAAAACTCAATGAAACTGCCGTATAATAATTATCTTTAGCCATTTATCCATTATTCTTGTTTACTGTATCCCCGATAATGTATGCAAAAATGCAATACTACCATTCAATCAATGCATGGTGTCAGTTTTCTCAGCAAGACTTCAGCTATGAATTACTTTTTTTTAGCGTGCCAGGAGTGAAGGTGAAGAGTACAACTGTCAAGTCATTGATTGTGGTGAAGTTTTAAGTTTTAATGTAAGCCAATTTAAGAGATGTTTATACTTTTATTTAAATGAGTCAATGCCTTTAAAGTCCTGTTGCTGTGTTCATCATTAAATTTTACTTTGCCACAACTGTGTCTCCTCTCCTACGTCATTCTGAGGATTATTATTATTGTTGTCGTTGTTGTTGTTGTTGGATTATTATCGGTTATGTAGCTTGTATTTTTTCCCCTTTCCCCAATGTTTATGATGAGATGTCAACCATGCACATTGCATTTTATATACAAGGATGATGTCATTTTGTAAACTTTTGCCTGTTAAAAGTCTATTAGGTTCACATCGTGCCTGTTTCATTAAAATGGGTACATGCATTTTAGAAAGCAGGACAGAGTCTAAAACATCCAAAGTAATTTAGAGAAGTGTGCAGGAGGAGTGCTAGGGCCAAGTTTCTTTATGCATTCAGTTTTATATTTAACATTGTAATTTCTTTTAATGCTATTTTGTGTGTTATTGTTTTAAAGCTAATCTTTCCATTGTTATTTCAATTTTTTCCATAATAGCTTTTTTCTTTTGTGTAATGTTCAGAAAATGTACTGTATTGTGAAGCCTGTACAACAATATCTATTGTATGTGTCTTGCCTCAGGTTGCATTCTTTACCATGCTGGTGTTATGACTTGTGTAAATTTGGACACCTATTATTATTACAAATATAGAAGGGTTGAATATTGTGAATTTGAAACTTACTTTGTAGTATCTTGTTTCTTTAAGTTCAGTTTTGTTTTTGTCATGATGCTGTTTTAAAACATGATGTTTCACTCATTGACTTGGAAAGCATTCCCAGAAATCTCACCGATGCGCTCATTTGAGATGTCATTTGTAGTATATAGTATAAAAATCACACACATCAGACTTTCTGTATCTGAGCCTGACGAATAAATCCCATAATCACATTTCTAAAAGATTTTATTTTTGTTTAGAATTCCCAGTGAATGATGGTTGATTTTCTTGACCGCACTATGGGTTTGGTGAAAGATCGATTTTGACTTTGGGTATTGACATTTGCCTGTCCCCAACCTCCACATCTTCTGTTCATATTATTATTTTTTTAATTTATGTACTGTCTAATTTTTCCAGTTTCTTTCATATGAAATTTTCAAAACTATTTGAATGTTTAGGGTCCAGTTGTTTTGCTCCAGATGTGGGTGCAGTGGAAAAGTCATAGTCTAGGTGTGTGATGGGAGAAGTGTAATGTGCAAAGTAAACTCAAAAGGGCTGAATGGGTTATGTTTGACAGAAGAAGGAAGGCTAAACTAGAAATAATGAAGATGACCAAGTGTAAGAAATGTCAAAAAACAGAAAAGTCAATACTAAGAATCTGTCATACGTTCCATCCAAACAAATCACTAAACCAAAACACCTAAGCTAAAGTCAGAAATAAAGAAAACTAACAACCACATGCTGAGATTTCTTGAGATTTATCTAGAAACTTGGATAACCATAAACTACACGGTGCTGATCTTTTCTCCAATCACAGCAATGATGTCAACACTGAAAGCCTCCAACTGTTGTTGTATAGCAATGTCATAACAAGCAATTCTGGAAATGGTGACGCACAGGAAAACAAAGCATCCATTTCAAAACTTCATATATTCCACAACAGGGTGACAGGGCTTTCTTGGAAACGTTGGGCACAAGGCAGGAGCCAAGCCTTAGCAAGGTCCAGACCATCACAGTGTGTACTCCTGCACACACCCAAAGTTAGTAACGCCAGTGGAGTACCACCAGTCAGTATTTGATGCACATCTTTGGGAAGTGTGAAGAAAATATAACTCAACACAGAAGAAGCATGAAGGGAGAGACACAGGCAGTGACTGAGCTGGAAATCAAGTCCAAGGTTGTACAGCTATAAAGCAATGGGATGCAGCATGCCAGGGGTTCATGCCAGTGGAGGGTTTTTAAAAATTAGAGGGCCTCAGACTTTGTAGATAGAAGCAACCCCAGAGTGTTTAATGGGGAAATCCCCTGATTACTCGTATCACGTGTGAGAGCAATCAGTCCAGCCATTCCTCATTGACAATTCGTGAGTTGTTAAGAAAGGCACCTACACTCACAAGGATAAAAAGGGGTTAGTGTAGGAGAGAGGAGAATATCAAGAATAGTGTAATTCAGAGAAGAGTAAACCCAAGACAGAAAAAGTAGAATTGGGTATTTGTGCTAATGCAGAGATGAGGAGGCAAGGGGTCGGGTGGCCCTGCAATGGAGTGTCGGGTAAGGCGATGTAGGAGCAGCTCACTCCTGTTGAAGATTATGAAGAGCAAGAGAAGCTGAGTACCCCAGGGGTTCTGTTGGACCAAAGGAAGGTTGGCAGAATGATGGAATTTGGCTCCAAGCATGCCAGCGATAACTGAGGTGGCTAGGAAGATTGCCAGAGTGGGAAGCGCATTCAATGGCATCTCAGCCGGGTTGAGGAGACCCAGAAGGTGAACAAGGGAGATGTGTGTGAGAGAAGGAGGCAACAGAGAGGAGAGTAATGATTCTGACTTTTATACCTGGTTTTAAATATACTTACTGGAATAATGAATTGGTTTTTATCTTCACCAATACAGTTGTATGAATTATTTACTGGGAAAATATGACAATGCACTTTAGACACTTAGTGGACTGTTTTAATAAATACACACTTTGTACTTTTTGCATTATACTTGTTGTTTATGTTCTCGTTGTTCTACTCTATTATGACTAATGCTGTCCCAAGAGACAGAAGATGCCAATGTTGCTGGCACCACAATCATGCAGCACTAACCTCTGTGCTGCCCACACCTGCCTGCAATATCTGGAATTAAGGAACTTATAGGAATGTAAAGAAAACATTTGCATGTTAAGTACTTTAGCTCTTCTTACTATAAAAATATGCTACATGCTAGAAAAGCTCACAGCTGGCTATTACTGTAATTTTTGTCATCTTTTTCTACTGTTGCACTTCAATCCTGATAAGCCATCAAACTCCTACTTTGTCTAATTATTCTACATTTTATGCCCACAGAATCGTTCATCAAATCAGTTAATTTGTGACATTGGTGGAAGTATGTGTTGGCATGGCGTATGAGCTATTGTGTATTTGGCTTCCTATTCTGCAATTACGTGTCTTTGTAAATTTAGCATGGTGGTCAGGAGCCTTTGAAAAACATTTTGAGACTGCCTCTTCTTATGCACAGTAGCTGGCACAGTGCTTTATTTAACAAGTACTCTAAAGGGGGGCATTCAAAGTTTCTTAAATATAGACATCAACACGTGATGTGAAACTGAAATAGATTTGCTGCAAAAAATACTAAACTTGTAATTCAAAATTGTCAGAGTAACTTCAACTTTAACATTAAATCTCACAGAAATCCTAGAGAAGGATTAAGAGTGTAAAGCAAAAACCTCAGGCAGTGCAAAGAAACAGTCTGTGCCAATGCAGGAAACATGCCTGACTTTCTAAGTGAAATTACAAAATAAGACAGCAAATGTGCCACAATATTTAGCTGCAAGTTATGTGAAGGTTTGAAAGGACATCTTAATGTCTGCAAAGCCTGACTTGTAGATTGGGACTCCTGGCATTAAAGTATTTAGTACATAATTACAATGGCTAACCACAGAAGAATCACAAACCAGATGGGTAGAATTATCCAGTCCACCTTCATGTGCCTCCTTAGCCTCATAATAAGAAGGCAGAAGAAAATTGTGGATCAGGAAAAAATGCCAACCTCAGTGTGTTATGACCTGGCTTATTTACATGAATTCCTAAATACCACCAACATGTGAACATTCCCACCCATGAGAAGAACACACTGGATCACGTTTACAGCAACATACATGGTGCATACAGGGCCGCACCTCACCCCGACTTTGGACACTGGGACCACATCTCTCTGTTCCTGTACCCAGCCTACAGACAAAGGCTGAAACAAACAAACCCTATTATTAAGCAAGTTAAACTTTGGACCCCAGAGACTGAGAGCACCCTGCAGGACTGTTTTGCTCAGACAGAATGGGATGTGTTTAGGGTTACAGCCACTCTGGAGGACTCTTCTATCAGCATACAGGACTATGCTGAGTACGTGACTGGGTAAATTAGCACCTGTATTGACAACATCGTGCCCACAATACCAGTCAAGTCAGGAAGTTCCCCAACCAGAAGCCCTGGATAAACAGTCAGGTACACCACATGCTGCATGCCCACTCTCTTGCATTTAGATCAGGCACTGAGACGGAGTACAAAGCTGTGAAGTACAGACTAAGAAAAGCCATCACAGCAGCCAAAAGGCAGTACAGCGAGAAGCTGGAGGACTTCTATTCTACTGCTGTCTCTGGAAGTATGTGGCAGGGCCTACAGCACATCACAGACTACAGGACCACCACCAGCACAATCAGCTCCACAGACAGTCTGCCGGATGATCTCCACACTTTCTACACCAACTTTGAGACATCCAGCAACAGCACAGAGTGGAGGCACACACACACCTGGACCACACAACAAACAATGGTCTCTCCAGGTCAGGTACACAAAGCACTAAGGAAGATCAACCCCTTTAAAGCAGCAGGACCAGACAACATCCCTGGGTGGGTTCTAAAAGCATGTGTCCATCCTGCTTTAAGACTACGATCATCGTCCTCCTTGCTAAAAAAAGCCCACGCACCTGCCTGAATGATTACAGGCGGGTAGCACTCACTCCAATCATCATGAAGTGTTTTGAGAGAGTGGTCCTGGCCCACATTCAGAGCAGCATATCAGATACTCTGGACCCCCTGCAGTATGCCTAACGGCCCAACAAGTCCACTTCAAATGCCATCGCGGTCGCACTACATTATTCCCTCTCCCATCTGAAGAACAAAGACTCCTACATCAGGATTCTCTTTGTTGACTACAGCTCTGCCTTTAACACGGTTATCCCCCATAAATTCACCCATAAACTGTCTGCACTTGGCCCGCATCCAAAACTCTGTGACTGGCTCCTAGACTTTCTGAATCGCAGGCCCCAGTCTGTCAGGATTGGTAATAGGATTTCAGCCACCATTATCACAAACACAGGCACACCACAGGGATGCATCCTCAGCCCCATCCTCTACAACCTGTTCACCCGCGACTGTGTCGCCTCCCACAAAGATAACATTATCCTAAAGTTCGCAGATAACACTGCAGTGATTGGACGCATCACTGGTGGGGATGAGGCGGCCTACAGGAGGGAGGTGGACAGTCTGGCGTCATGGTGTGAGGACAACAACCTCACCCTCAACACAGACAAGACGAAGGAGATGATTGTGGACATGAGGAAGAAGAGGAGACCTCACTGGCCACTGTTCATCTGAGGGCTTGCAGTGGAGAGGGTGAGCAGCATTAAATACCTGGGCATCTACATCAGTAAGGACCTCACTTGGACACTTAACACCACACAGCTGGTCAAGAGGGCTCAACAGCGGCTGTACTTTCTGAGGAGGCCGAGGAAGTTTGGTATGTCGACTAAGATCCTCGGCAACTTTTACAGCTTCATCACCGTGTGGCATGGCCACACTACTGCTATGGACTGCAAACGACTTTAGGGAGTGGTAAAGACTGCTGAGAAGATAACCAGGACCCCACTACCCTCTCTGCAGAGCCCCTACAACTGCAGAGTCCGCAGGAGAACTGCCTCAATCCTCAGGGACCCCAACCACCCCCAACACGAACTGTTCACAATTCTACCTTCAGGCAGGAGGCATAGAAGCATGAAATGCAGGACTTCCAGGCTAAAGAACTCTTTCTTTCCCAAGGCCATTAGACTGCTAAATAACTGACTGGAGTTTATAACCATGGTTCACCTCATGCTGTCTAACTCACACAACTGTATTGTCCAACTGGAAGCCAAGTAATGGAGGGGGTAAAGTTTGGTGACCTCAAGATCACGACCAACTGGGAGGAGGCCTTGGGGCAGACCCAGGACAGCTGAAGAGATTATACTATATATTTTGGCTAGTCTGGGAACACTGTGGTATCTGCCCAGTGGAGATGGAGGAGGTGGTGGAAAAAGAGACATCTGGGAATCTTTGCTTAAAATGCTGCCACTGTAACCAGACCTGGACAAGCAGCAGAAAATGGAATGACTGATGGATTATTATTATTATTATTATTGTTATCATCATCTTCTTTGTGGTGCAGCCTTAATGTTAATATCAGAAATCTACAAAACATCATCATCATGAGTTCTAATTTGCAGCTTGGGGTGTCATTGAGTCCTGATGTCACTCATTCTCAAACATGAACTCCTACTCCAAACTGGGAGTAGGCATCAGACATTTCGGAACTTCTTCTCACGTCCTACTCTGAGATAAGGACATATTATTATCCTAGTCAGACTTTTAGTGCAAATCTTATTAGTAAATCTGAGACGATTGATAAGTATTGGACCTGGTATTTGGGTATATTTGCTGGTTGTCAGAGGGCTCCACAGTAATCACATTAAATGTTGAATTGTCATGTTCTTTCTTGTTAACATTTTGTTCTACTACATTAAAATCATCATGTTGATGCTAAAACACAGACAACTTAACAGCTTGTACTACAATTGAGCCTCAGGAAGTAAAATATCCAAATCTGCCCTGCATTTAATTCTTCTGGAATAGTGTATAACTCTCCATGACCCCAAGGAGTGTTTGGGTAACTAGCCCACTTATGCCAGTTGCACATTTTATCCTCATTCTAGTCTTTGTTGTTCTCAAAAGTATTTGTCTCATTGACTTGGAGACTTTATTCAGCAATTTAAACCAACCAGCTGTGCAAAGTCCCACATGAAAATCAGTATTATATTACAGTAAGCTTTAAGTATTCCTGAGATATTTCAGGTTACTTTTCAGAACAAATCATTTTGGCAAATGACAAAATCCAGAGGTCCACATCTGACCAGTAATACTTACTGTTGAACTTGAACTAAAACATAAACATGCTATGCTTTGTCAAGTAAAGGCATCCTGAAACTTTTTCAGAATTTCACTGATGACCTAGAAGCTAATATTGGACACATTCAGACAGTTGTCTATTGCAGTGCCCACAAAGCCGTTGTCGTACGAGGAAAGTGGACCCAGAGAAGAGTATTCTCTTCGAAACATTGAAGTTTTTCCTCTGCATGCTCACCCTGTGTCTCTGATTTTTTTCCGGAGTCAATTCAAGCATGTTAGCTGAACTGGTGCCTCCAAACTGAGTGTGAGTGCCCGAGTGTGCCATGAGATGAACTGGTCTCCCACCTAGGGCTGTTTTCTACCTTGTATTCAATTCTAATAGGATGGGCTACAGGTCTCCATAAATCTGCGAAGTTACAGGTTGAAAATGGGTGAACAGTTGGACAGACAGATACTAAATTCTAATTTATTTTGCATTTTAATAATCTGCACAGTCCATTGTCTAACTCTCTATGAAAAGACCGTCTATCTATTTTCTATACCTGGCTTGTCAAATTCAGAACTACCAGTTAATTCAGTAATGTTTACCCTAGTTAAACAGAGGTCTCCAAATGACTGAATGCCAGTGAGGGCAGATGGTGCGTGAATGTTCTTGGTGGTGCCCATTTGGCGCCTTTTGAGCATGAATACAACTTAGGAACCATGCTAAATATATTTTAGGCATTTAGTTACTTGAAACCACAAAAACATTAAACTGGCACCAAAGTGACCATAAAATGAGTCATAGACTGTGCTGAGGAGGTTGCATCCCTGAGTCTCTTCTGAAAACTGCATGGTGGGCTGCCAATTAACCTCCTTTCTGTGGGATGAAAGCACAGGCGGACACAGGAAGTGAATGCCAACTTTACAAAGATAGAGGTGGGACTGGAATTTGAGGTGCAAGGCATCAGCATTGATTGACCACAGCCTATCTGTGCATTCATGTATGAAAAGAAACAAAATAACACAAATTTAATGGAAAATGCTTTGGTTAATGGCATGATTCAATGGCGTAAAAGAAACAACATCTGCAAAGACCGCACTGAGTATTTATTTATCCATGCATCCATTAATTTTCTGAAAACTTCTTTTTACGTGACCGGGTGTTGGGAAGCTAGAGACTATCCCAACCATATGAAATGCAAAAGAAGAAAGAGCACCCGACATGACAGCACCCCATTACAAATACACACTTGATCAACAGCATGTCCTTAGACTTGAGGAGGACCAGCATGAACTTAAGCCCAGGGACAACAGGCACATTTCACATAGAAGGTGCTCCAATTTGGGAAATAAAACCATAGTCCAAAGACTGTGAGACTGCAGTGCCATCAATAGCATCACTCTGTCACCCACTTACATATTTAGAAATAATAATTATTTTGCAAAAAGGGGAAATTTGAGCAAAATATCCAAAGTACTCAAAGGAATAACACAATGTGATGAACAACAGGACAAGCACTTAAAAGTCATGTCCATTCATGCAGAGAAGAGTTCTTTAAATAAAATCAAGTGGTAATGGTCACAGTCTGTGTGTTATAATGCAAATCTCTTATTTAAGAGAGCTCTACATAATGTCATTTCTATCCAGTGCATCATCCCTTAATGTTTATAACAATGACACATACAGTATTCTCATTAAACTGCACGGGCAGTCGTCTCCTGGTTCAAGGCTGCTCTCTGGAGGCTTTCATACACGTAGCTGCCAGCACGCCTGTCAATTCAGAGCAAGTACCCCATGACTGCTATGTGTCTGGCCTCCATGTTTTATTCAACAAATAACAGGTGACTTAAAACCCACTAACAAGCAGTTTGAAGTTTTTTTTCTGATGTATTCATGTTGCGTATTTTAGAGGGAGTGGCATAGTGCCATGCTGGTTATCACCACCATAAGGCATCCCCAGGGTCACGAACTCAGCAGGCCTGGTAACTATGTAGCTTGTACATTTTTCACCCACATGGGTACTCGAGCTTCCACCAGCCTCCAAAGACACGTAGACTCGGGTAAATGGTGAGCAAAAGTAGGTGTATACAGGATCATGTCTAGAGATGGGCTGGCATTGCATCCCCTCCGGGGCTGGTTTAATCCTTGTGTCTGTCACTACTTTGATAAACAGCTGGTTGACGTCTCTAGGACTGTGTCCATGTCCAACTCTGTGTTTGACTTTGTCGGTTATAACTGATCCTGGACCCCCAGAGGTTTATTTGCTCCAGGGATGCTGCTGATTGGAGTTTTTGATTTCATGTCTTCTATTGTTAACTGACCATAGTTTATAGTTCACCAATTTATTAATGGACAGATACTGTTAGTTTGCATTTTTCCTAATCAGTTTTGAAACTACTTTGTTGTCCTGTCTGGAAAAAAATCGACTTCTTTATGTTTACTCTTTATGTAATTAGAAATTTTATATAAGTTTATATTTGCCTGTACTTGAGAACTTGTCACAGCACTCAACACCTGCACTCAGTGAAGAACACTATGCAAAAAATAAATTGGATTTAATATACTTGATTCTATAAACAAATCAATTTAGAAAAATTGGAATTAGAAGTAAATTAATTTTACAAACATTTTGTTATAAGTATATTTAAAAGACGGCAGCACGGTGGCACAGTGGTAGCGCTGCTGCCTCACAGTTAGGAGACCAGGGTTTGCTTCCCGGGTCCTCCCTGCGTGGAGTTTGCACGTTCTTTCCGTGTCTGCGTGGGTTTCCTCCCACAGTCCAAAGACATGCCGGTTAGGTGCATTGGCGATCCTATGTCCCTATTGTGTGCTTGGTGTGTGTGTTTGTGTGCACGCCCTGCGGTGGGCTGGCGCCCTGCTGGGGGTTTGTTTCCTGCCTTGCACCCTGTGTTGGGTGGGATTGGCTCCAGCAGACCCCCATGACCCTGTATTTATGATATAGCAGGTTGGATAATGGATGGATATTTAAAAGATACACTATATGTTTTATAATGAAAGTGGAACAGTGGCATAGTTATTGTTTTCCCACAGTTCAGCCTTCCTTGGGGTCAAATGTTGGCCTGCTCAGTGTCTACGTGGAGGTCTCACATTCTACTCTTGTCCATGTGGGCACTCCTCTGGTCACATTAAACTGGCATAATGGTAGCAAATGATGTGACTTCATCTCCGGCTCAAGTGTGTTCTCTTTTTATTTAACTCTTTTACTGTTTTATGCGACTATTGTTATTGATTATTTCTATTGTTTGTTTTTCTCTATTTTGTCTAAATTATGGTTTTATGTTACTATTTGTTCCTTTCGATTATATGTGTTGAGTCCAGGATGGCGGGTGCATGCCATGGCAGCTGGAAAACCTTCTCAGTGCTATTTAAGAGCCCAGCAGACTTAAGATTGCTTTAAACTTCTATTAATGGGCTCTTCTGTAAATTTCAGATTTTATTTCTGGGTTTTTTTTTTATTTTTTAAATCAATACTTTGGTTTTTGACTTTGGCTTGATATAGTATTATCATTTTTCAGATTTAGTTTTTGTTATTTTGTACATCTTTTTCAATGCCTTTTTTTACTTTTATTTTTGAATGTTTGATGGATACATTTTTGAAAAAATAAGAGAACTTTTCTGTCATTGTGGTCCAGGGGTTTCATGGTTTCCCTCGTCCTGTTCAGAGTTTTTAGAGGCTCTGCACCCTTTTTGTTGGGACTGAGCAGACTGAAGGCCTCCTTTAACATTTTTTAGTAGAACTGGCTTTGGTTTGTAAGCCTCGGGTGAGCCTAGGGGACTACATCTGGAAGTTTCTATACTTTTTGGGTCGTGAAAGTCTGATAGAATCTTAATAGAAAGAATGCCTGGCGCCTGACGTAGTTGAGTATGTGGATGGATAGATGTTTTTATCCATCTTGAAAACTTTTAAAGGGAAAACTAATCCATTATGAAATTAACATTTTTTGCAAAAATGATGGCACTGTCCCGTGATTCCTAGCCAATGTAAGGCTGTATCCTTTTTCATGAATCCATATCTTGCACCTACTGATTGTGTGTATGTCAATTTGGATACCCAAATAAACTGATCTTCGATGAATAGTGAACAAATTGTTATGCAGCCTATGGAGAATACTGGGCACAAAACAAGATAATCAAAGACATCCAAGGATTAGGACAGGGGTTTTGGCTAAAACCTGATCAAGATAATGGATGAAATGAAGGTTGCTTGCTACAAGAAGTCCTGACGAGAGAGAATAGCAAATTAGAGTCATGTAGTGGTAACAAAATGCAGAATAAAAAGATGAGAGGGACAGGCAGTTAAGTGACATGTAATAATGGGACAGCTTTTGAAATAACAAAATCCAGAAGAAGGTTGTTAAGCCCTGTTATAACCAGATGCTGCTGTGCAATGGCTCAATCACAGATGCATTTCTGCCAATGAAAGTAGTGACACACATCTTGCAGAAAAAAAAGCTTAGTTCATCATTCCAGGCCAAGTGAAATGCAGGAGACTTCATCACTTGGGCAAGATCACCAATGGATTTTCGAGGAAATGCAATAATTGCAGTGGTGGCCACAGATGTTCTGCCCTTTCTCTGCTTAGTGCCCATCTTAGTTGTTAGTTTACCTCAAACAGCATGGCTGATGTTATGATTAGTGGCCATTATTAGTAGGCTTTCCTGAACAAATGTTCAAGAAGTATGTGTCCATTTATGAGATTTGACCATCAACAAATCCAAACATAATAACGGTTTTTCATTTTATGGCAAACTGAAAAAGAAAATAGTTATTATTTTCTCACAACACCATATTTGTTTTGTTATGTTATACACTATTTTTAGGGTGATCACGTTAGATGGTGCCATGGCGGTCTATCCAAGAACCACCCAGAAATGTGCAATGCATGACCACATGTGACCATATAAAAAGTGATGGCTGCATCTTTTACATATCCAAGTTTTGGATAAAAACAGGGTGGTCTGCGAATCTAATTCTTGTTAATAAAAGTACATGGTATTCAAATTGCTTTGTTCTTTTGACCTTTGTTTTTGCCTTGTATTTTGAATTTGATAATCAATCAGTTTAAATTCTTTGATAACAAACTCGGCGCAAATCTCCTGTTCCTTTTCATTAAAAATTTCACCATCTTGTCCTAAGTCATTGAAGGTGGGACAAGACCAGGGGCTTCATGTATAAAGGTGCGTACGCACAGAAATGTTGCATAAGAACGTTTCCACGTTCAAATCGCGATGTATAAAACCTACACTTGGCATTAAGCCATGCACTTTTCCACGATACCTCATACCTTGTCATACGCAAGTTCTCCTCTCGGTTTTGCAGACTGGCGGCACCCAGCGTCAAAGCAGTGCTACTGTTCCAGTGTGGTTATACTTTCTTTTTCCTGACTCAGCTTTACAAATAAACTGAAATTAACTGCATATTATTAGTATAATGCATCTGATTGTAAATTACCTGTAACAATATAATGGTCCAGGGAATAGCCATAGTATTCCAAATACCATAACTGCTTTAGTGTTGTTACTCTCACTGCACCTTCTACTTCTTTCAGCTGCTTCCGTTAGGAGTTGCCACAGCAGATCATCTTTTTCCATATTACTCTCATGGCACCACTCGGAGTATTTATATCACTGTATCTGAGTGTGAATCACAGCAGCAGCTGATCGGAAAGAGAATTATCGGTATACAGCTTTAAGGACACGCTACCTCAGCCACTGCAAAACGTTTCAAAGCCTTTCCTGTACGGACCTCGCGGTTCAGAAACAGTTTCATCCCAAGAACTATAAACGCACTCAATCAATTGCTCCTTGTAGAACTGTTTGTACTTATAAGTACGATTACCTCACTGTAAACTTGCACTACAGTTATAATATTGCACAACCTGCGCCACTTTATAAAGCACATATTTACATATGATGACGATATCATTTTTAAGATGAAATGCAGCAAAATATGTTGATTATATTATACAGATAAAACTTTAACTTCATTTAAATAATCTGTATTGTTAATAATTAAACATGTGAGGACACGGTGCCGCAGCGCTAGCAAGTTCACATATTGTTCCTGCCTCATGCTGTATATTTACTGAGGCTGGCGCGACACTGTAAGGATAGACAAATAGAATAATTAAACACATACTATGAAGATATTTCAATGTTCCTTAAAAGTTTTGAAGAATCTTTGTTGTAAGCTTACAGATGGCTTAACGTCTATTACAGAGCTGATTGTGTGGCGATTGGGTATTTGGGGAAAGAAAAGTAAGGACAGGAATTGGAGGTTAGTACGTTTGAAAGACAATGGAAGGTCGCACATGGCACAGCAGCATCTTTTATGAGACATGAACAATCACTGTGCCATCGTGTTCCCATATTTAATAACATGCTTTCATTCCAATCATCATGAAAATGATATCACGTATACATCACAGTATTTTAATTATTCAGAGAGCTGTAAAATCACAAATGTGATGGATTCTGTGTCCTGTCGGAGAAAGAGAATGAACGGAAGCGCATAGTGATTCACACACACAGAGCACATAGAAGAACACATACAAAAAGCATTTAATGTGCTACTTTAGTTACGATGGGATTTGAGAAACTAGTTAATTAAACGATTTTAAGATAAAGTTTATGATGTTCTACTTTAATGACAAAATAAACTATGTGATTAAAGTGGACATTTCGAGATTGAAGTTGACATTTCGTGCTTTTTCCCCACTGTGTGCCTTTTTTTTCTCTGTGCCCTAATAAGCTTTCATATGAAACTCAGATGGTGGGCTACGACTCGCCTTTTCACAGCGACTTTGATATCTGACAACTTCTTTTTTTATTTAAGGCACTGTGCGACTTTGTGAACTTGAGCTTTCGAGTTTCTCCGATACGCTAAGTCAGTCGATCAACTTCCTTTTGTTGTTTATACCACTGTTTAAACCAACAAATAGTACGTTTTTCTTTGCCTCCACTTGGTATTCGCTGAAATTCTTCCATTTTCCATCTTGCTTTTGTCATTGTCTTTTCACAGAACGCTGAGCTTAAGGGCTATTTATATTGATTTGCATATTCAAAGAGGCGTAATTCTGGGAGGAGTTGGGGCGTTACATAAAGCGCGTGCACTTGCATTACTTTTCATGCTGACCGGGATTTATGTAGCAGAAGAACGCGGAAGTTGGCGAACGCAGAGATTCCTGCATCTGGATTTTTCTGTGCGTAAGCACATTTCGTCTTTTGTGCTTACGTCATGTTATAGTGTGAGCTCTACGCACGGCATTATGCATGAGGCCCCAGGACCTTGGAATGAAACGGCAGCCTTTACCTCTGCTTCGGTACAGGAGAGACTCCACTCAGCCAGCTGCCAACAAGACTGCTTGACTGCAGTTGCCCAGCCAAGCGAGACACATCCCTCTACACTACCCTGAGTGATTCCAGGGTGGCACAACCATTTGTCTCTGGTTAAGAATTCACTCAGGGTGTCAAGCACTGGACTGAATGTGTAACAGATGTTTTAGAGTTGTCACTAGTACAGTAATACATTAAAATATACAAACAATCATGCAATGTCATCCAATATCTATGGTCTCCTATACTGCCAGGAAGGGTCTGGATGGCCATCTGATCTTACTCTGTGGAATCTTAACTTCAGGAAGCAGTTGTGTCATCCTGGAGTTTGTGCATCTTCAGAACTCATATAATGCTAGGGCAGGGGTCCTCAATCCCAGTCCTGGAGAGCTGCAGTGGCTGCAGGTTTTTGTTCTGACCTGGTTGCTTAATTAGAAAGCAATTCTTGCCAATAAAGCACTAACAAGCTATGAAATTAAATTAACTCTGCTATGTCAGGTCATTCTCATATCCTAGATTTTCTTTCCCTTTCTATCATGCAAATGATTTGAAGGCTAAAATGGACGAGTAATTCTCAGTCCTTCACTTTTTTCTCTTCATTTTTCTTCCAAGTATTTAATTATGTAAATGTGAATAAGCTAAATGGAGAAATGCTGCTCTCTCTTGTCATTTGCATGTTATTGATAATAAGGAGCAATTAAAATAGCTGTTTAAGACAAAATTAAGCAATAAGGGCTCAAAATCACTAAAGTGAAGCAGAAGTGTTACTTTAGCAATAAGTGCTTTTTATTAAGCAACTGGGTTGGAGCAAAAACCTGCAGCCACTGCGGCTCTCCAGGACCGTGATTGAGGACCCCTGTGCTAGGAGATTCCTGTCGTTATCACCTCCAAAACCTCCACTTCTTAGGCCATAGACATGTGATGTCAATTTATAATTTGTTACTCTTGTGTGTTCATGAAATTAAATACTGACAGATGGATTTACACACAGTGGTGTCCTCATAACTCTCCATTATTGAATATTTAGTGGAGATAAAGATCTGCAAAAGCCGTCATTTTTGTGTACAGAAACTAGCTAAAGCAGGAAATTCCAGTTGTGCCTGTGGTGTGTACGGCTGAAACCTGGTGTGATTACCGTATGATACTGTGGCATACATTTCAAAGAAATGTAAAAATAGCAAAGACTGACATTTCTGCCATACCATAGATACCTATATCCAAAAGACAACATATCAGAGAAGTAAAATGATGGTCTTGTGATCCACACTGCCCTGATTTGAAGTCACATGGGCTGTTTATATTTGTGCACACCAATGACAACAGCCAGGCTACGCAGGTGACTGACAAACAAATAGAAACTCATCAACTGAATGAACTACACCAGAGGAGAGATTTTTTTTTTCTTTTTCAGAAATGTATTGCAAAAAGTGGTAGCAGCTCATTGCAGGGCCCACACACACCCGTTCAGGGCCCATTAGGAGTCACCAATAAATTTACCTGCAGAAACACAGGGATCGGGCATGGAATTTGAATTCATGATGCAGGATTTGTGAAGAAGAAGCAGTACCTAGCACTATGCAACACTTTAAATTCAATTAACTGCATCACCAATACAGAAAAATCAAACACCAATCACACTTACACAGTTCCTAATACTCTGTTATAATCAGTCTAGTAGATCATCCATAATAAAAACAAACCAACATTACTGGGGAGACAGACTGAGGTCAATCCGAACAAAATTTATTTGAAATGACAGGAGGGTTAATCCATTCAGCAGAGTCTATGGTAGTAACTAAACATCTAAGTCCAGTTATTGTCCTTATTAAAGTAACTGAATTCTTAAAGTTTAGTTATAGAGTACCTAAAATTCTCAGGATTAGTCAATAGCACCTACCATATATAGTCACGTATAAGTTGGGTCTTGAAACCCGAAAAATCGATCATAAAATCAGACCCGACTTATACGCCCATTCAAAAATGTGACACTTCATTTTTTTTTTTTTTTTCCATCTTCTTGCTTACTCCAGTCTCACATCATTTTCTCAGATACATCGAATTTTGTTGCAACAGTGCAGTTACCAATTTCTTTTACCACTTTAGTGACTTTTAATTTAAAACCAGCTTCATATTTTCTTCCGATCAAACACTCTTTCGTAGGTAAGGGATGCTATTACAATAAAGGTGTATGAGGGTGAGATACAAAAAAACACAAAACAGTGCAAATGTCGCTTTGGAATAATTCAGGTATTACCGTGTGGTCACTTAGGCACAATACATAGAAAAAAAAGGCAGTGTGCTCCGTGGCTACTCTCTCAGGTGGGAGTTAGCATATCATAATCTCCAAATTAATTCGAATTATACAACCAACATTATAAAATACTGTAAATTATACGGTAAAATCAAGCCCCAACTTATCCGTAAGTATATACAGTAGGTATCATATACCTACAGTCTGGTTAATCAGTCCGCCGAGTGGCACTGTGCTGAGCTGATCAAATGCGTATTTCTGGTGCTTATTCTACAATTGTGCTGGTGACTTTAGCGATTTTTTTCCTCCATCCCTCCATGGCAGATATTCAAGAGACAATGATGATCGGGTTTTTCAACTTTGACAGACTTCTTCATAAAGATTTTGTTCCAGGTGGACAGACTGGAATCTGTAATCGGCCACATTATATTGAACTGCTGAGGCGTCTATGGGAAAGCAACAGTAAAAAACGTCAGCAGAAATGGTTAACCCCAAACACAATTTTGCAACATGGCTGCATTGTCAGTAAAAGAGTTTTTGACCAAAAACAATGAGGTTGTTGCTTTGGACCCGCTCTATTTGCCAGATCTTGTGAGTTTCAGAAGTCCAGACATGACAAGACCAAAGCCTGGACCAGATGTTGTGCTATATAGGTGTTTAGCTTTCTATATATTTACCCACATGTCCCCTATATTCTCTACTGCAACAGTCTTCTCCATCTACAAAAATATGACAAAATGTTTCTGGTAAGTACACAACTGACTTAACCAAGCCAAACTGGCGAAGCTCAGATTTGGTTCTCAACACATGTTATTCCCAACCCCATCACTTCTGCGCATGCTGGCCCAAACTAACACACCTCAAAACATGAAGAGGCTAACAGCAACAACACAGATTTCACTAGCTGCATTTCCAGAAGACACTTTTCCTGCATGTATTTTCATCAGGGCGATTTTTCAGAGAAATTTATGGTCCAAAAGAGGTGCAAGGTGCCCGCTGTTTCAAACTCAACCTACTGAACACACAATTCCTGGAAAGCCACACAAAAATACAACAAAACAGTCTTGCAAATTACAAAAGTGATACTTAAGGCAGCCAAGTCTCATAGGGCCTGACATAATTCACAAACCAGGGTACACGTGTGGAGAACAACCCGTTAAAAAGTGTGTACTGAATAGAGAAGGAATCCCACACAGCAATGGCTACACCCACAGGGCTTCTTCCTAAAACACCCATCCACAGTTTCTCCAGTCTGTGTGTTTTAAAATGCCGCAGGGGTTTCAGGGAGAGCGCAAAAAGATATACTGAGCAAAAGACTAGACACAGAGAGAAAATAAAAAGCTAAAATTGCTGTCATCCATTCAGGAGCTCAGTAGCACAAAGTAACTGAAGCTTAATAATTAATTTGCACGTTGCAATGAGCGGAGTGACTGTGGAGACAGACAAACAGACAGACACACAGACCACCGCAGCTGCTTGGCTCCATGTTTGAGAAATACTTCTTTCTGCTACAGTATCTGTCTGTCATTTTGACTGTTACATCACCATGTTGAATAACAATAGCAAACAGAGTTCAGATAAATATTGTGGTCTATGGATACATAACATGTTAAAACACTACAGCTATTTTGTCACAACATGTTTGCATTTCCAATTAGACAGTAATGTTACATTTCTTTAGTTATTCGTTTTGATGCAGTCAGAAGGTGGGTGCTGTGCAGTCTCATCTGTACATGTACTGGTGTTACTGGGTAGATTTGTTGATTAGGGTGTTTTGAGTACTGAAATCAGCATCTCTTGAGGCTCTTCGTTATCAGTTCTCTTAACGACATTCATTTAATGGAGTGTGAAACACTGATAACTTCAAATGCATATTTTGCAATTCATATTTTCATGAATACAGCCGCCAATGATTTCAAGCTTACGTCAACCGCTACACTATCGTTGTTGACAATGAACATCAGAAAGCACACATTGCTCCTGCGACACCACATCGTTCACGTTTACCATTCGTCAACTGATGTTGTCGAATGTCAATGTATAATCTGATGTTACAGAAAGGGCTTTTCTTCTGCATCAGGCTATGTTTATTTTTAAAACATGTAATGCTCTCTGCACACACCACACACAATGATATGTCGAATACGTTTTTTTAGGAGACTTTTCAACTATACACAGTTCATTGTAATCAGAAGCTTTTTGTCTGTCAGACGAGGTTAATGAGAGCACCTCTGATCTTTGCGGTTCAAAATTACAGCCACAACTTTGAGCTCTGCCTTCATGAGGTGTTGGATTGATTGAGAAATGTAACACTGAGTTAACCTTCTAATTGTTCCAACCCAGGTTTAAGTAAAATTCACTCATGGTTGTCTCCAGACATTTACGTCTGGTTTCAGCAAGACTATACGCAGCCAGGCTCATAAGGCTCAGTGTCGCGGTCCCCATAATCAGTGCTTGGGATCCCAGGCAGCAGCAACTCCCACTGCATGCTTGTCTTGGAATGGGCAACACAAGTCCTTCTCAAATGTGCATAAAACACTGCAACCCAAAATATGAGTCGCTTAAAGCTTTTCATTTATCATGAGAGTTGGAGGTCCAGAAATATTTGACACTCCAATTATAAGGTTGAGTTAAACCTTCTAGAGGTCTTAGGCCCATTTCGAGATGGGTGCTGGAGGACTACGTAAAGCAAAGCTGTTGCTCTATCAGAGGCCTTTGGGTATCTAATGTGTTGCACTACTCTGTCTTTCCGGGTGAAACATGCAAATTAGTCTCAATCTGAAGACATGGGGAGAAATGGAAAAACTGCAGTTCAACCCTAAATGCTACACTATAGTTTTAACCTCTGAAAAGATGGAGGTGACCCTGGCTACTCAGGCAGTTCGAGTAGGTTCCCTGTACTCTGGAGCATGGATTGAAGATTTATATGATTACTTCACTGGGTTTTTCACTTTTCATTATTTTTGAGTCTGCATCTTATATAGCATAATGCCACCTCATAACGAAACTATATCATTTCCATTACTAAAGGCACACCCTCAAAACGTATGCTTTATGCCAGTTTCGTAACTTAAACACAGCATTTGCAACACAAGGGAAACCAACAGATTGTTTGCTTTAAAACAAAGCTAAATAAACACACACCAATCTTCTGTTCTCCCTTCTTCAGCAAGGCACCTGCAAACCTAATACGTTTCAAATTCTATTTAAATACAAAATTAATTACTTGCAAGTAGAACCTCTTTAGAGAAGTTTTTCACTTTCATGTTTTGAAATATCACAGCAGTTTCACAAAACGACCCATATAAGGCCATGGTTTGCAGAACAAAGCAGGAAGACAGATGAAGCCACAAAACCACAAGCCTTCATCACACCTTCAGATCTGCTCGCTGACAGATACTGGCCACTGCTGCCATGGCAACCAGAGCTGTCACATTTCCGGCAGCATGCAGTGACACACTGAAAAGCAAATGATATTTAAACGCAAAAAAAGTCATGACGATCCAATCAGAAAGCTAGACCAAGTCAGCAAGAAGCTGTCTATGCACTGGAAAAACCTGTGCCATCTCAGAGCAGTCGAGAGAGCTTCAGAAGAGGATGGTCTTTTCCCAACAAGCCACCACTGCAGAGAGGAGAAGGAAACTTCCAGAAAAGTCTTACAACATGCAACACATTTTTGAAAAAGCCACCACTTTTAAAATGCACCACTTTAAAGAAAGTGAAAATAATGTACTGTATGTCATGTAGTACTACATTTGTCATAAAGCAGAAGTGAGCCAAGCACTGTATACCAGTCCATATACACCCAAACGCCTGGGCACCAGGCCAGGGCAGAAGTGTCTAACAGAAACGGTGCTGCAAACTTCACCGCCTCTTATTCTCTGTCACTGCTTTCTTGCCTGAGATCTCATGATGTGGGTTTTCTCTCGGCTCCAAGCTCCCGGTGAGCACCTATTCAACCTTGAGGTTCCAACTCTCTGGTGTTCTCGCCCTGGTCTGTGTGGACCTTAAGGAGTCATGTCTTGCACTTCAAACTGCTTGACTGCAACTGTATTCTTACTCCACCCTCCTGCAGCATCTGACTAATCCTAATATTACAATGCGGTCTTCTCAAGCGGGTCGTCTATTCCACTACACCATTCAGGATGCACATACATCCTTTTTAGTGTTTAATTGTAACATTTATTTAAAACAGGTTTCATTTCCCTTTTGTAAATGTATCTTTGTTTGCATTGTGAAGTTCCTTAGTACATTTTTAGTTCTGCTAAGTACATCTGATTTCCTTTCCACAGAACTTAAAGCTTGCTATCTCCTCTCAGCCACACAAATGTTTTATTCTAGGAGAACCCATGATTGCTGCACTACATATCATTAAGTGCAAAGGACTCTGAAGCAAAGGCAGCTCACTATTGTCAAAAAGGAATTTTGCAAAGTCACCATGCAAAGCAGGGCTGCTATGCACAGCAGCTGCCGAACAGGTTATGATATACAACCTACAACATTAACCCACGAGAGTTGCTGAAGGAGGACAGGCCTCCAGCTATCTGACCAGCAGATCTGAACTGGTGAAACATAAACACAAACAATGGCAATACACAAGATGGCATGACAAGCACTGGTGTCTCCTGGAGCCTGCATCTGAACTGCACTTTAGTCAGCGGCCATTTGGAGTTTGCACCTTCTCTCTGGTTACTGTGGGGTTTCTCTGGGTCTTCCAACATTCTAAAGTCACATAGGATTTGTTCCTGTCTGAATAAGTTTGCCTTGTGGTGGACTAGTGCCACCTTCGGGGATGTTCCTACATTGCTCCCAATGCACTTCGCAATCCTTTATTTGGGTAAGCAGGTTTGGAAAATGAATAAATCGGCATGATTATGTCTTACTACTGTTGCTATTACCAGGGTATGCTCTGCCTCACCAGAACTTCCTAAGGTGGCCCAATGACTTATATGTTCTGATAATCTGCCAATATTGAAACTTAATCAGGGTCTCAATGTCATTTTTGGGAACTCTGAGGTTCGTTTATGAACAAAACAAAACAAAAAGATAATGAAATGTAGCATATGCATATCAGTTCACTTAGTTCCAACATTTATGGACACGGCACACTTAATCCCCCCTGCGAAATGAGCTACCCATGACACCTAAGTAATGTTACATGTGTAAAGATTTATTAGAAGGTTAGAGACAGCTAGTGGAGTTTTCATTTCCTGTGTATGCTGCTGCATGTTCATTCTCCCCAGCTATGAGGTGACGACATGCTAGAATTACATGGTATACCGATAGTGAAAATGACAATTTTAAACAGCATACTGTTAAGTTCAGTACCTGAAGTAAATGTTAGCTATTAATCGCTTTGCAACCAGTTAGTTATAAGCGTGATCAGAACTCAAAGATTCCCCCAACGCTCTGCAATTTTAGAAAATGCATTACATCCAGCTGGAATCACCAAGGGAACCCCCCCCCCATTCTTAGGCAAAAGTATGTTTACAGTGTGATTATGCGAAAGAGAACAGATTTTATTCTTGTATTAACATGTATTTATTTATTAATTATTGTATTATCCATCCATTATCCAACCTGCAATATCCTAACTACAGGGTCACAGGGATCTGCTGGAGCCAATCCCAGCCAACACAGGGCGCAAGGCAGGAAACAAACCTTGGGCTGGGCGCCAGCCCACCGCAGATTATTGTATTATTTGTCTTCTTATTATGAATTCTACTTTTGCCCACTCCTGTCTTACATATAAACATCTACACGTGGAAGTGTGTGTGTGTCTGTCCAGCCCAGATGTGAGAGGTAAGGGCTCCACCTCAGAGGAAACAGAAAACTCACTTAGCGGGGCGAGCACAACAGCAAAACAAAACCTCAGAAGAAAGACAAAGTCACTTAGCCACTAAAATCGGCAAACCAGTATCCCTTTTACTTTTCCTCCTGTCGCTAATGCACAAGCAAGGCGAGCACATCGGCAAAACAAAACCTCCTAGAAGTTCCTTTCAATTACCTGACATCTTTACATTTCAGTTTATTTTCTGACGATTTCAACAGTTTCTAGGACCCCGCGCTATATACATACATACATACAGTATATACAGGCGGTCCCCAGGTTATGTACAAGATAGGGACTGTAGGTTTGTACTTGACTTTGTATGTAAGTAGGAACAGTTACATTATTTTAATAAATGCTATTGTTGACTGACTGTAACCAAGTGCTATGCCAATGACTGATGGAGTTTCACCTCTCTCTGACCTCTTTATTATTTCCACTTTATTTTCAATCAATCAATCAACATTTATTTATATAGCACATATTCATACAAAAAAAATGTAGCTCAAAGTGCTTTACAAAATGAATAGAGTAATAGAAGACACAATAAAAGATAAACATATGTCAACATTAATTAACATAGAATAAGAGTAAGGTCCGATGGCCAGGGTGGACAGAAAAACAAAAAACTCCAAAGGCTGGAGAAAAAATAAAATCTGTAGGGTTCCAGACCAAGAGACCGCCCAGTCCCCTCTGGGCATTCTACCTAACATAAATCATCATATTTTCATGGAAGGACCTGATGATGATGGTCACGTAGACTTCTGGCTTTCAGTCCATCATTGTTGGAGCATCATGATGCTTTGAGTAGGTGGTGGTGGCGCGGCCACCACAAAGAAACCGGAAAAAGAAACAGAAGAGAGAGTAGGGGTCAGTACGGATTTTAGAGCCACCATGAATAGTTATTATGAAGAATTGAACATACAGAGTATCAGGATTATGTTAAAGTGAAGTTATAAAAAGGCCATGTTAAAGTAATGTGTTTTCAGCAGTGTTTTAAAGTGCTCTACTGTATTTGCCTGGCGAATTCCTATTGGCAGGCTATTCCAGATTTTAGGTGCATAACAGCAGAAGGCCGCCTCACCACTTCTTTTAAGTTTAGCTTTTGGAATTATAAGGAGACACTCATTTGAAGATCTAAGGTTACGATTTGGAATATAACGTGTCAGGCATTCCGATATATAAGATGGAGCGAGATTATTTAAGGCTTTATAAACCATAAGCAGTATTTTAAAGTCAATCCTGAATGACACAGGCAACCAGTGTAGTGACATCAAAACTGGAGAAATGTGTTCGGATTTTCTTTTCCCAGTTAGGATTCTAGCAGCTGCATTCTGCACTCGTTGCAAATGATTTATGTCTTTTTTGGGTAGTCCTGAGAGGAGTGCGTTACAGTAATCTAGTCTACTGAAAACAAAAGCGTGAATTAATTTCTCAGCATCTTTCAATGATATAAGAGGTCTAACTTTAGCTATGTTTCTTAAGTGAAAAAATGCTGTCCTAGTGGTCTGATGAATATGCGATTTAAAATTCAGATTACAGTCAACGGTTACCCCTAAATTTTTACTTCCGTCTTAACTTTTAATCCTAGTGCATTAAGTTTATTTCTGATAACCTCGCTGAATCCATTATTGCCAATTACCAAAATTTCAGTTTTCTCTTTATTTAGTTTGAGAAAATTACTATTCATCCATTCAGAAATACCAGTAAGACATTGTGTTAGTGTATCGAAAGAGTCGGAGTCATCAGGTGCTATGTGCGATAAGTACAGCTGTGTGTCATCAGCATAGCTGTGGTAGCTCACATTGTAACCTGAGATAATCTGACCTAACGGAAGCATATAGATTGAGAATAACAGCGGACCCAGGATAGAGCCTTGTGGAACACCATATCGGATATCATGTGTCTTTGAGATTTGATTACCACAACTCACAAAGAATTTTCTCCCTGCCAGGTAGGATTCAAACCAATTTAAGACACTGCCAGAGAGGCCCACCCATTGACTAAGGCGATTTCTAAGAATATTATGATCAATGGTGTCAAATGCAGCACTCAGATCTAAGAGGATGAGAACAGATAAATGGCCTCTGTCTGCATTTACCCAAGTCATTTACTACTTTAACAAGTGCAGTTTCTGTACTGTGATTTGTTCTGAAGCCTGACTGAAAAGTATCAAGAATAGCATGTTTATTTAGGTGGTCATTTAACTGCATAATGACTGCCTTCTCTAAATTTTACTTAAGAAGGGCAGGTTAGAAATGGGTCTAAAATTTTTCTAAAATAATAAAAGGCAGAGGGGTCAAGATTATGTTTCTTAAGAAGGGGTTTAACTACAGCAGTCTTAAGACAGTCTGGAAAGACCCCGTATCTAATGACAATTTACTATGTCCAGAATATTGTCAATTAGACGCCTGATATTTCTTTGAAAAACCTGGTTGGTATTGGGTCAAGGACGCAGGTGGAGGTTTCAGTTGAGAGATTATACTATGTAATTCAGGTAAATCTATCCTGGTGAAAGCATTTAATTTGTTTATAACGGAGTACCGGGCTTTGGAGGTTCTGCAGTGTTGGGGAGATATACTATGTTATCTCTAATATCATTAATTTTTGAGTGAAAAATACAGCAATGTTCTCACAGGTTTCACTGGAAGTATTCTGGGGCATTCCTTTGTGTTACCTGGGTTTAACAGACGGTCAATTGTTGAAAATAAGACTCTGGGATTACTAGCATTGTTATTTATAATATTAGAGAAATAGCAGCCTCTCAAGACGGACAGTGTTATTGTATTCTGTTATTTTAACTTTTAATATTTCATAGTGGATAGTTAGTTTAGTTTTCCTCCATTTACGCTCAGCTCTACGACATGTTCTTTTTAAATCAGACACTCTTTGGGTCTTCCATGGAATAACAGTACTAGAGGATTTTTAACTGTCTTTTCAGGTGCAACTATGTCAACAGCAGTTCTTACTTTAGAATTAAAGTTTTCCACTTTACTATTTACATTATCCTCGCTATTATAGCTGGCATTATAAACGGACTGATTGCTTAGAATAGTTGTAAGCTTTAAAGCTGCTGATGAGTTAAAGAAGCGTTTTTTAAGAAAATGCTTCTCATGAGCGTTTTCTATCTTTATTTCTATATTAAATAGTAGAAGGAAATGGTCTGATAGACCGATATCAGTGACCTGCTTTATATCAACTTTAAGTCCTTTAGTAATCACTAAGTCTAACGTATGACCTGCTTTATGTGTAGGCTGATTTACGAGCTGCCTCAAATCAAAAGAGTCCAGGAGGTTCATGAATTCCTTTACCTTTTGGTCACACTGATTGTCGACATGAAAGTTAAAGTCGCCGACTATTAAGAGTGCATCATAGTTTGTAACTAAAATTGACATTAAGTCAGAGAATTCCTCAAGGAAAGACGCGTTATATTTAGGAGGTCTATACACGGATAATACGAGAACGTGAGAATCTCCATGAATAACAACGGCGAGATACTCAAAGGACTTAAATTTACCAAAACTAACATCTTTACATTTTAATCGGCTCGAGTAAATGTTTGCCAACCGCCCTTTTCCCTGGCGGTCGCACGAGTAAAACTGTAATCCGGAGGCGCAGATTCGATTAAAACTGCGCCCCATTGGAATTAAGCCATGTTTCATTTAGCGCAATAAAATCAATGTTTCTATCACTAATAAGATCGTTTATAAAAAATGTCTTGTTAGTTAAAGCTCTAACATTTAATAGTGCCATATTTAATGTTTCTGAAGGGCAGAGCTGAATTTTATGCGTGTTATCGGTAATCGGAACAAAAATTAAGTTATTTTTGTTAACGCCGCTCTGTGTGTACTTTTTATGTAATCTACAATCCGTTTTTATAGTCTTAATGCAGTGTTGATCTGAAGTAGTAATTTCAATTAAATTATTGGTGTTTTTGCCGCACTGCCTAGATTTTCAAAGATGATGGTTTTTCTCTTCTTTTACTGTATCAACAGCACTTGCATCAGATTTGTGTTTCAGAGACATTCTTGAAGGGTGCTGACAAAAAGTTAAGATGAGCTCTTCTGCATAGCACTGTACACGCTATCACAGCAGGAAGGCACCCATCAACACGTCTGATGTACTGACAAGAGACAACTTCCTGCTATGTGCGTAACAGTACAAGCAGGCTTGCTATTGAGAATGAATGGGAGTGGTGAGGGGCGATCCACCATACAGTCACCTCCACTTGCATACAGTATGCTGCCAGCAGCATCTGCCCACCGAGAAGGAACAGGGTGTAGACAAAGGCAGGTAGAGAATCGCCCACCACCACCCCCATTCAACAGACAGCCACCCAAGACACACTATTCAGCCTCAATGGCCTCCGATCAGCCACAACTGAGTCACCGCTTGCAGCATCACCAGCCCACCAAGAATGAACGGGGCAGTCAGGAGCAGTAGCTGCAGCGGCATGGTGGGCAGGCAGCGAACCGCCCTATCAAGCCTCCATACTGCACACAAGCGGTAGCTGTGGCCCCGGCGACTATGGACCCCGGGTCACTGCTTGCTGTACACCCAGCCACCCACTGAGAATAAATGAGGTGAGGCTCCCACCGCCCCATTCATCAACCGGAGCCGCTCGAGGGACACTACACTGCGCGAGCAGCAAAATCGCCCCCTCCAGCCTCAATCCAGCCATCTCTTGCAGCGTCCCCAGGCCGAAGATGACAGAGTGGCAGTTACCGAGGAGCCTGTATTGCGTCCCCCAGACAGATGAAAGAGCAGCTGCAGCCCCATTCGTAAGTCGTAAGTTGGATGTCCGTAACTTGGGGACTACCTGTATATATACAGTATAGTAATCCCTCCTCGATCGCGGGGGTTGTGTTCCAGAACCCCCCACGATAGGTGAAAATCCGCAAAGTAGAAACCATATGTTTGTATGGTTATTTTTATATATTTTAAGCCCTTATAAACTCTCCCACACTTTTAACATTATTAGAGCCCTCTAGACATAAAATAACACCCTTTAGTCAAAAGTTTAAACTGTGCTCCATGACAAGACAGAGATGACAGTTCTTTCTCACAATTAAAAGAATGCAAATATATCTTCTCTTCAAAGGAGTGTCTGCATCATGAGAGAGAGCGCTCACAAAGAAAAGCAAACAATCAAAAAATCAATACGTGTGCTTTTAAGTTTGCCAAAGCACTGCAATAAAGCGGCATTTTTTAGAGGAACGTTAGTATCTTCTAAGCAAACAGCCCCTCTGCTCACATCTCCTCCGTCAGGCGCAGAGAACGTCAGAGAGAGCACGCGAGATTAAAGCAACAATCAAAAAATCAATACGTGTGCTTTTGCGCTTTTAAG
Source organism: Polypterus senegalus (assembly GCF_016835505.1). NCBI lineage: Eukaryota > Metazoa > Chordata > Cladistia > Polypteriformes > Polypteridae > Polypterus > Polypterus senegalus. Next base: position 38,552,313 of record NC_053159.1, read on the forward strand.
TATGCGGAAGCACCGCGATAAAGCGGCATTTCTTAGAGGAGCGTCCGTATCCTCTGTTCAAACAGCACCTCTGCTCACACCCCCTCCGTCAGGCGCAGAGAATGTCAGAGAAGGTGAGAGAGAGGCAGAGACAAGCAAACAATCAAGCACCGCGCGGGAAGCATATCTTATAGCATTAAAGAGTTTTAGTTAAAATGTAATACATGTTCTGATTGGGTAGCTTCTAAACACACACACTGTACATACATACATACATACAGTATATATATATATATATATATATATATATATATATATATATATACATAAACATACATACAGTATACATATACATTGTGGTGGATGGCTTCATATTCCGGCCCTCACCCCCAGGCCGCCAGGAGGAGCTCTCCTGACTGCATGGACGTGTCTCGAGTTCCAGCAGAGCATCATGGACTCTGTAGTTTTTATACTCAGCCCTTCTGGATACCTTGGGGACCACAAGGAGTCGCTGTAGGGAGGCTCATGGACTTGTATATGCCCTATAACCCGGAAGTACGTCATAATCCCGTGACAGGAAGAAACGATGTGCTTCCGGGGTGAAGATAAGGACTATTTACCCTGACCCGGAAGGAATAAGGAATTGTGGACTGTTGGGCAGGAACACCTCCGGGTCAGGGAGTATAAAAGGACTATGGGAGCTCCCAGACGGCGAGCTGAGCTGGGTGGTAGGAGGGCAACTCGTCTGGGAGTTGGAGGATTGGTTATTGTTATTGGAGTATTGTATTTGGTTTATGAGTGTGGAGTGGAGGGTGCTTAGTGCACATTATTATAATAAAACGAATAATTTTAGCACTTTTACCTGGTGTCTGGCGTGGTACGTGAGGGTTCAAGGGAGTGATAACGCCCCCAACTGCGACAACATAAACATACATACATACAGTATACACACATATATATATTCATAGCATTCATAGTCTGAGTCCCGACCTGATTGTATGGGTGGTTACCTACCAGGCAACGCATGGGGTTGGTCTGCCAGTTGGCAAACATCCGCCACGCCCTCTCAGTTATGAGAAGCAGATCGTTGCGGATGTTTGCCGACTGGCAGACCAACCACATGCGTTACCTGGTAGGTAACCACCCATACAATCAGATCGGGACTCAGAACACAGATGCTATGAATGTAATTACTCCAATCTCCATGCTGTCAAATAAAATGAACCACATGCCACACACTTCATCTCTGAAGCTGATGTCCGAGGTTCGATCCACGCGAGGGGTGCAGTGGAGGGTGTACGCCTGATGAGCCCAAATAAGGGCGAAACACGTGTCGCGTATTCTGCATTATTTGACAGTAAACTATGTTTTATATATATATATATACACACACACACACACACACATACATACTAGGGGTCTTTGCCCCTGCTCGCTTCGCTCGCCCACCCCCTTCCCCCATCCAGGGTGTGCTATGTGCCGGCCACATCGCTTCTCTGCTTCTCGCATTGTGAAGAGGGGGGCTGAACGCACGCTAAGGAAACCCCCTCTTAAACAGTGATACAAAGGGAAACAAATACAAATCTATGCTCGATCAGCTGGCTTGCTGCTGCTGCTTGTGCTGTGCCTGTCTCGCAGGACGTTAAAGTGTCTCCGAAATAATCACATCTCGACCCAAGATTTTTTATATAATAGAGATATATATATACAGTGGTGCTTGAGAGCTTGTGAACCCTTTAGAATTTTCTATATTTCTGCATAAATATGGCCTAAAACATCATCTGATTTTCATTCAAGTCCTAAAAGTAGATAAAGAGAGACCAGTTAAACAAATGAGACAAAAATATTATATTTGGTCATTTATTTATTGAGGAAAATGATCGAATATTACATATTTGTGAGTGGCAAAAGTATGTGACTCTCAGTTGTGAGACGGGGCTTACAGAGTTATAAGCTATTTGCTTTGGTACCATTTGAGTGTCGGTACTGAGGTCAGGGAGCTGGTGTTGGTGTTGAGCACAATTACAGACACAGTGTACCTAAAAGTATTCTTATCTGAAAAAGGAATGTGGTCGAGACCAACAAGGACTGGCAAGGTAAGGCATGGGCTTACAAATTTCTATTTTTCATTATTATTAATGCAAAAAATTTACCTCCAATTTTAGAACACATTCGGCCATGCACTGAACTTGCTGAAGTGGCGGCTATTCACTGGAATAATTTGTTCTGGGGCCAAATTAAATGTTGAATGTGTTTGCTATGTAATTTTAAAGTGCTGTATTTGTCATCATTTTTGTTGTGCAAAGATCATAAACCTTTCAAAGTTCTTCCTTTGACATTTCAGGAGTCACGTGGGAGGTCATTTTGGGCTTTTTGTATGGCTAGTCCATTGTCTTAATTGTATTTTCATTTTTTGGACTGTTTTGAATAGTCTTTAATTCATTGATTTTCCCAACTAAATGGTCGATAAATTATCTAATTAAGCTATTATCTGGTCTTTTTTGGAGACTCACATCTGTACCTTTTTATTTGATACTCTACTGTATATAGTTTGCATAGTCTACGACCATCAGAAAACAAACAAAAAAAAAATCACCATAAGCCACAGCAAGTTATAAACATGTACTGAATCATCACAGCAAAACGTTATTTGTTTTCAGTGACAAATGACTGACCCTGCCCACCCAAAAACGCCAATGAGCTCCATAGGCAGATCCATAACACTAACCCTGAGCAGGTCGCCAGACATGTGTCGAATGAACCAGGAGGCCAACTCCTGCAATTGGGTAGACATTAAACAGATCAAATATTAAAACGAAGTACCCAAGGCTTGAATCACAATTAGCAAGCTAAACATTCACACCTTTTTATTTGAATGTTGAACCTCTGTGCTTTCTAAAAGTAGAGTGGCAGGCACCACCATGTGAGGACTTTTAATTGGGAGTGGCAAAGAAGCAAACAAATTTAATAAGGTGTTACTGAAGAGGGGCAGTCTAGAAAAGACACATACTCTGAGTACAGTAAACCAAAAGCCAGTGGGTCAGTAACCCAAAATGGGAGTCTAAGCAAAAAATTTTTTTCTGTTCCTAAAGTCTTAAAGTGAATAGTTGATTCTTTTACAGAGACAGCATTTTAAGTTCAGCATTAAGTATTGCAAAACCCTTATAATGGCCACAACTAACAAAGAAAATCAGTCTTCTTAATGGTCTCATGCCTGGAAACAAGTTATTTTGCATTTCTCTTTTTTTCCTCAAGTGCACATTTACTTTTTAAAATGCGGGGATCACAATCCGATGCCTCAACTGTTTATCATTTGTCACACGTGTCAGCACAGGGCACAGTTTAAAGGCTCTGCCGATGGAAATTCTCCTCCGCTCCTGGGGCTGGCACAGTCAGATAATGCCTTCTCTTTACATCCCTCTGCAGACTGGAAGATTGATGGTACTGCCACCTCCAATGTCATTCCCTGTGTCCATCTGCCTGGACCCACCTCTTCCTGCCGGAAGTACACATAACCAGATGCTCCACCATCTTCTCATCAGTCACAATCAGCCTCCTGTCTGAAAAGACGCCTCTTTAACACAGTTAATCATTTTTTGTTTTCTTTTTGAATTTCAGTTATACAGGGTGTATAACAGGGTGTCCGGCCGGGGCAGAGCCTGGACAGAACAATACCTCCCCCGGGACGCTAGGTGGCAGCCCCAATGGGTGGCAGTGGTGCCTCGGATTCCCGCAGGGTTCCATGGGAGATGGAGTTTTCTACAACTCTGTCGGGATGCGGGGGTGCCGCCAAGGGGTACTGCAGTTCTTCCTGAGCTCATGTGGGCAGTTCTTCCGCCCCACCCAGAAGTGCAGCAGGAAATAGGGCATCAAACACCTGGAGCACTTCTGGGTGGGCTATAAAAGGAGCCAGCAGCCACCACTGAGAGCCAGAGTCGGGAGGAGGGAAACAAAACTTGCCGGAGAGGAATGGTGGAGGAAAGAAAAAGAAAAGAAGAATTGTGTGGTACTGCGCTTGTGAGACTGTGTTGTGGGCTCGTGGGGATGGAGAAGACGTTCCACACGAGCGAAGAAAAATAAAAAACATTTGTGTTTTAGTAAGTGTGCCTCCTGCGTCTGTCTGTGTCAGGATAAGTGCTGGTATAGCGTCATTGTCACAAGGGTTTGCCAACAGGTCCCCCAACACTCCTAATTGTCTCTTCTTGTTCTTACACTGTGTTATGCCCTATGTTACTACAATACTTAAATATTTTAACAAAGTGATGCAAAACTCTTTACCTGTACTTACAATAAAATCTAAAAGTTGCAGAACAGCAGATGCATTATTGAAAACCAGAAGTACGTCTGCCCGCAGTAACGATGTTATCAGTTGCAAGCTATACAGGAATGCAACACAACTATGAGAGTCTGGTAAAAAAAAAACTGGCTAGTGAAAAAAAATTGTAAACACAAGCAGATTGGGAAAAAATGACTGGGTGGGAGTGACAAAAGAACAGTTCTTTTGAAAAAAGAGGCGCAAAGAAGAAAAGGACACAGGTGGTGATCCCAATAATAAGGATGCTAGTTAAATATATGAAGGTGCTGATAGCAATAACAATTGCACAGGCCTCCTCACCTCTACCCCAGCTGCTGCCGCTGCCACTCCACATAACAATCCCACAATGCTCTTCCCATGACAATGACCACCCTAACACAAATTCCGGCCTGGGCCCCCTGAGGTAGCCACAAGTACTGATCACTAGCCACTAACTGCTTCACCCAAGTGAATTGCATGCCCCTAAGAAATTCCATCAGCCTGCTTGTATACCATGTTACACACACGTGCGATTAGGAGGCAGCGAAAGGGCTTAAGTAACGGTAATACTATGCCAGACCTGGGGTGGCGGAGTGTGCTGACTGCCTCTCTCAGTCTCTTGCAGACCATTCTTGGGAAATCCCACCGGGTTCCAGCGCCACAAATGACGTCACTTCCAGCTCCAATGATGATGTCACTTCCGGTTCCGGCTTGGGTGATCTCATTTAGCTCCAATGATGACGTCACTTCCGGTTCCGGCTTGGATGACCTCATTTCCTCTCCCAACCTTTAAAACCGCCATCTTACCTCCACTTGATCCATTCTGTTTTGGACTCTGTTTTGTAAACAACTACTTTTTTCAAACCTTTTGCAGCCAGGAACATATTATACAGGTGGCTGCCCCAGACCTTTGTGACTGTCTGGAGTCAATTTTGTTACAACCAGCTTTTAAACAACAGAAATAGGGTAAACAGTTTTAACATATCCTGATCTTGTAAACTGTATATAACACATAAACAAGCCTTCTTATTGGTCAAAATGCTTTTCAATGAAAATTTTTTGTCATCTCTAGCAGGGCAGGGTAAGATCTACATCTACATGATTAAAATAAAAGTAAAAAACAGGGTCTGCTGAGAAACCTGGTTATTGAAGTATATCCACAATAAGACAAACTCAACTTAAATATACAGTAATGTGAGCAAAATTCAGAGCCACATAATGAGTCCAGTAAGCCAGGTGAAAGCGAAAGACTGAGCAGGGCTAATGATTCACATGTGGCTCAGCCTCACTTCAAAATGCAGCCATGCTTATTTATTTTAAGATACTGTAATACTAAGTGTATTAAATTAGGGAATTTCTTCTCTTCCTCTTGCTTGTATTTTCAATTTCAATATATAAAGCAAAGCCTTAGCCACAGGCAGAATGTCGGCAGTAGTTTTTTTTTTTCTCGGTTGAAGACGATGTTTCTGAACACATAATCTTGAAGGTATATTTTGAAAAGGCTGTGGTTTTATCCTGCAGTTGCAACATCTTTTGCAGCGTTGTTGTTTGACTCAGCTTTCTTAATGAGAACTGCTTAAAGCCGATAAGGGGAGAGCGCTTACTTTTTAGGTTTATGTCTTTTAATCTCAAGAAGTGTGCTTCCTCCAATTTGAATCTCTGCAATACAATTTTAACGTCAGTCAGTGTAAAACCAAAACACATGACGGTCTGCTGCTCTTACTCCAGCTTTAGCACATAATATGGGGACACAGAGGTGTTCTACAGGATTATGGCCAAGGCAGCACCAGCACCAGCACCTCAGCAGTCATTCATTCATTCCTCAGCAGGGTGTGTGGTCTGGCATTGTCATGCTGTAGATTTAGACGGCTATGATGAGGAGTTGAGCATATGGTCTCTGACAGGTCACCTTGCTCTACTGTCCCTGACTGTCTTGTCACCGACGTGAGCGTTGTGTTCACAGGCAGGTGGCTGACCTGAAAACAATCTCTCAGATGGGTCAGTCTGATATGCTCCAGTGTGGTCATTTGAGGGTGACCAGATTTTAGTAACCCTGCCAGTCTGCTGAAACACTGCCTGTAGCTGGGACACAGCCTGGCAATGCTTGCAGCATGATATGCCCATTTATCCGTCGGTCATTCGAGACATTACAGAATACACCTAAAACTGTTTAAGTGTGACGTTTGCCATTCTGTGATGTAAGCTTGAAGTTAAGGGTGACGTGATAAGGCATTGTTCCATCTGGGCCTCTTCGGGTAAAAGTGCACCTACAAAGATTTTGTGTGTTTAACAAGTTGTAAATGCTCACAGTGTCACTGATCAGAAATATAAAATCACTCAACAACTTTTTTTGAAAGTACACAAGTTAAAATTTTCTCATGCCAGAAAATGCATCCATCAGGATTTATTGATTGCTTTATACTGAATGACTGTGGGTTGTATGAGAGAAGACCCTGCAATGGACAGACACATCACCCAGGACTGCATTCTGTTTTCTGTTCTGTTCTGTGTATTGTATTGTATTATATTGACCCCCTTCTTTTTGACACCCACTGCACGCCCAACCTACCTGGAAAGGGGTCTCTCTTTGAACTCCTTTTCTCACGGTTTCTTCTATTTTTTCCCTGCAAGGGTTTTTTCTTTTTTGGGAGTTTTTCCTTGTCTTCTTAAGAGAGTCAAGGCTGGGGGGCTGTCAAAAGACAGGGCCTGTTAAAGCCCATTGCGGCACTTCTTGTGTGATTTTAGGCTATAAGAAAATAAATTGCATTTTACTGTATTGTATTGTATCTCACCCATCACCGGATGTTATTGGTGTGAGGGCTGCATCTCTGTGATACTCCAGTAGTACTAGGGTGTTGTACCGTGTTAGCCATTATGAATGTAGTGAGAAGTCAAGCAAAATGACACCTTCTATTGGCTAACTAAAAAGATTACAACATGCAAGCTTTCAAGACAACTCAGGCCCCTTCTTTAGGCAAGATGTAATACAGAAATTGGAGTTCCCTGTGTTTATATACACGCTAGGACAAATAACAACATTTGTAAATCTTTAACTGAGACATCTTAAATGTAAAAAATTAATAGACCTCTTCAGGCTAAGATTCATTTAACAAGAGAGAAGAACAATGTATGGTCAAGATCTTTGGATAAGATAACTGTCCAACAAAGTCTTTTGAAATTTCTGATGAGTTTTTTCATACAACGTGGATCTGTAGTCAGGATGTCTGTGTCAGTCTGAGAGATACAAACACTCCTCATATCTGGCCATAAAACTTGTAATGTGTTACATTTAAGTATGAGTTTAACTTCCTATTCTTTTCTCTCTTGCTGTGTTCTGAAGTTGCCCATAAGCACTGTGACTCTCACAGTGTCCATGACTGTTGAAGTGGACCGCTATAAGAACATCTGTGTTGCCACGTTTAATGTGAAACCTGTGTAAATTCTTTCTCTGGCGGAGTGTTTGTCCAGTTTCTCCCACATAGAGTTCAGTGGACATTTCATGCAGAGAATTAGGTAGACCACATTAGATGATCCGCAAGAAAATGATTCCTTTATGTGATGTTCTAGTCGGCAGTGTGGTATAACTACTGTATATGGTCTGTTTTATAAATGTGAACACACGTTTTACATCTTTTCTGTAGGCAGGGAGATGTGCCATTTTCTGTTGGTTCACTTAGGTCACTTAAAGATTTATCAACGTTGTTACTTGTCCCAGTATTAGCAAGGAGGAAGTTATGACAGCTATGAAGAGGATGAAAAATGGAAAAGCCTTTGGTCCAGATGACACATGTGGAAGCATGGAGGTGTCTAGGAGAGATGACAGCGGAGTTTTTAACCAGATTGTTTAATGGAATCTTAGAAAGTGACAAGATGCCAGAGGAGTGGAGAAGAAGTGCACTGGTGCAGATATTTAAGAATAAGGGGGCTGTGCAGGACTGTAGTAACTACAGGGGGATAACATTGATGAGCCACAGCATGAAGTTATGGGAAAGAGTAGTGGAAGCTAGGTTAAGATGGGAGGTGGTGATTAGTGAGCAGCAGTATGGTTTCATACCAGGAAAGAGCACCACAGATGCAATGTTTGCTCTGAGGATGTTGATGGAGAAGTTTAGAGAAGGCCAGAAGGAGTTGCATTGTGTCTTTGTGGACCTGGAGAAAGCATATGACAGGGTGCCTCGAGAGGAGCTATGGTATTGTATGAGGGAGGGAGTGGCAGAGAAGTACGTAAGAGTTGTAGAGGATATGTACGAGGGAAGTGTGACAGCAGTGAGGTTTGCGGTAGGAGTGGCAGATGCATTCAAGGTGGAGGTGGGATTACATCAGGGATCAGCTCTGAGCCCTTTCTTATTTGCAATGGTGATGGACAAGTTCACAGACAAGATTAGACAGGAGTCCCCGTGGACTATGATGTTTGCTGATGACATTGTGATCTGTAGCGATAGTAGGGAGCAGATTGAGGAGACCCTGGAGAGGTGCAGAAATGCTCTAGTGAGGAGAGGAATGAAGGTCAGCAGGAACAAGACAGAATACATGTGTGTGAATGAGAGGGAGGTCAGTGGAATGGTGAGGATGCAGGGAGTAGAGTTGGCCAAGGTGGATGAGTTTAAATACTTGGGTTCAACAGTACAGAGTAATGAGGTTTGTGGAAGAGAGGTGAAAAAGAGTGCAGGAAGGGTGGAATGGGTGGAGAAGAGTGTCAGGAGTGATATGTGACAGACGGATATCAGCAAGAGTGAAAGGGAAGGTCTACAGGACGGTACTGAGACCAGCTATGTTATATGGGTTGGAGACGGTGGCACGGACCAGAAAGTGGGAGACAGAGCTGGAGGTAGCAGAGTTAAAGATGCTAAGATCTCCATCTGGTGTGATGAGGATGAACAGAATTAGAAATGAGTAGATTAGAGGGTCAGATCAAGTTGGACAGTTGGGAGACAAAGTCAGAGAGAGGAGATTGCGTTGGTTTGGACATGTACAGAGTAGTGATGCTGGGTATACTGGAAGAAGGATGCTAAGGATAGAGCTGCCAGGGAAGAGGAAAAGAGGAAGGCCTAAGCGAAGGTTTATGGATGTGATGAGAGAGGACATGCAGGTGATGGGTGTAACAGAACAAGATACAGAGAACAGGACGAGATAGAAAAAGATTATCTGCTGTGGTGACCCCTAACGGGAGCAGCCAAAAGAAGAAGAAGATGATATATATATATATATATATATATATATATATATATATATATATATATATATATATATATATATATATATATATATATATATATATATACTGTATATAAACAAGGGAAACTCCAGTTTCTGTATTACATCTTGCCTGAAGAAGGGGACTGAGTTTCTTCGAATGTTTTCATATTGTAATCTGTGATACTCCAGAAATGGATAAACAAGATTTGAAAATGGATAGCTGGATTGATTTGCGCAAAGTTAATCATTTTTGCAGTATTGGTAAATTACATCAGTGAATTTTTCATTGACTAGATTGTCATTTCTGTCATGTAACTTCTTTGCTAGTATCTATCTACTGTAAATGAACAAGGAACATATTGAAAGAAAATGTCAAAAGCATCTCTGACAGAGTTGTGCAGCTTGAATATCCATGAGCTAAATGGCAGCACAGCGCAGCTCCCATGGTTAATGCTGTACACCAGACGAAAATAAATACACTTGTTTTATTTTTAGTCTTTCAACAGCATATGTGTGACCTGAACCATTCCCTGCTGATCTCCTACAGAGCTGTTAAGGATGCACTAGAGGATGCTCCACACTTAGCTCGGGGAATGCTCTGCATTAACTACAGTAAGCGTGTAGTTAGGACAATGTAAGATTAAAAAAATATTTAAACACAAGACATCTATGCTTTATCTGTAATCTTAAACATGTGATCATAATAACTGAGAAGGAGGCCTTGGCACTTCCAGAATTGCATTCACTGTGAAGCACGAGCCCAAAACTGCAGTGACATTGTAGCAAGAAACGAAGCAGCCTGCACAGGTCACTCGACTGTTTTTCTTTGTTTTTACATTATCAAGCATTTTCAATAAAGTCAATTCTTTATTTAGAAATGCAGTACATCACTGACCTCCACTGAAGTAAGCTTTGAAACGCCTCTTGAGACAAGACCTGCTTTCAGGTTTAAAATTCCATAAGGGTAGCTGAATCAGTAAAGTACAACTGGAAACAAAATGTGGCTGGCTAAGTACCACGCTGGTTAACGCTGCTGCTTCCAGATCCAGCGTCTTTGGTTTGAACCCCGTGCTCAGTTGTCCATGTTGGGTTTGCACATTTCCATTGTGTCTCTATAGGTTTTCTCCAGCTAGTCTGTTTTATCTCCTACATCCCCACCAACAAGCAGATCAGACTCTAACAAACACCCGCCAAGGATGTACACATTGTGGTCGATCGGGGACACATCAGCACCCCAGACACAATTGCACCACAACAGTCTCAGTTCAATTAAAGTGCTTTTAATTTAAACAATACCTTCTGCACAACTCATCAATACAGCTCAACCCTTTCTTTTCTTTTTCTACGGCTCTTCTTCCTCCTCCACATCTGACTCCAACTACACTTTTGAGTCAAGTGGAGGACTTGCTTTTAACCACAGACCTGGGAGTACTTCTAGTGCTTAATCTATTGCCCACAGGAAGCACTTTAGGGTCAGGCAGGACCCCAAAAAGTCCTTGAGCTATTATTATACCACAGCTCTCCCTAGTGGCCCCCAGAGAACCCAGCAGGGTAGGCCCCTGGGACCACAACTCCCATGCTGCCCTGCATGCATTCATACTGGGGCTCACCGGACGGGATGCTGCCACCCAGTGTATGGGGGAACATTCTGCTCATAGCAGGCAATCAGTCCTGCTACAGTAGGGGAATATCACTGCTCTCCAGCTGTCCTTCATTTCCCATGGCCTCCTGGCCAGGTAAGAGAGCAGGATCCATCCTGACAGGGACACCATATGAGTGGCTCCATACCTCAGACTCCCAACCTTAAACTGGATTAGTTTGTCTTTCAGAATGTTTTATCACATATGACACCAATTTAAGTTTTAATTTCCTCATATGACACCAATTATTTTGATGTCAAAGTTCATGTAAAAAATACAGTCAGCCCTCCAGGAATTAAAAGTATTGAAAGAAAGAAAGAAAGAAAGAAAGAAAGAAAGAAAGAAAGAAAGAAAGAAAGAAAGAAATCCATTAAGTTCCTAAAAAAAGAACTTGGGCATCACACTCTGCTGTAGCCTCTTGCCATAGGAGTTGAATAAAATGGTTCATAGGAGTAAACTTACAGCTCCAATATGGCAGCCAATTGCTGAGCAATCACATTACTCTTCATCGATCAACCCTGTTCTCTTGCAATCATCTCCTTCATAAAAGGAAAGCTCCTTCTCCCTCACACATATCCTACCTCGGCTTCTGAGCACAATCAATTGCCAAATTAGGGAACAGCTTCCATCTTTACACTTCCTGCAGCACTGCATAACTTAAACATAACTCAGAAGACATACAGTACATGTATTCTGCAACATAAAGACACTCAAACAAAAAAGAACAAACAACCAATAACAAAAAATTAAACTGAAATCCAACTTCCTTAAACAATTCCTCCCTCCAATCCAAGAAAAGGGAGTCTGTCCATCAGCCTACAAGCACCTGGTTAGGCCTCCGGCTTTAAACTTAGGAAAGCTTATCTGTACGGGAAGAAAAAAAGCTGTGCAAGCTAGAAACGACTTGGGCACACACAGACTGGCTGTAGGTAATCAGTACACTGCAAATGAAATACAGGTAGTCCCCAGGTTATGGACATCCGACATACAACTTACGAACGGCACTGCAGCTGCGACGCATGCGCCTCAGTAACTGCCGCTCCGTCATCTTCAGCCTGGGGATGCTGCAAGTGGTGGCTGGATGGAGGATTGAGGGGGCGGTTCGCTGCCCACCCACTACACCACCGCAGCTACTGCTCCTGACTGGACGCAGGCTGGATGGAGCAGAGGGGGGCATCTCACTGCCCACCCACCGCTGATAATGCTGCAAGCGGTGACCCGGTTGTGGCTGAACGGAGGCCATTGAAGGTGAATGGGGCGGCGGCGGGTAGCATTGCAGTGTGCCTCAGGTGGCTGCCTGTTGAATGGGGGCGGTGGTGGGTGATTCACTATCCACCTTTGGCCGCACTGTGTTCGTTCTTGGTGGGCGGACGCTACAGGCAGCATACTGTAGTGGAGGTGACTGTGTGGTGGGCAGGTGGTGAACCACCCCTCGCCACCCCCATTCATTCTCAATAGCAAATCTGCTTGTACTGTTACACACATAGCAGGAAGTTGTCTCTTGTCAGTACATCAGACGTGTTGACGACGGGTGCCTTCCTGCTGTGATAGCGTGTACAGTGCTATGCAGAAGAGCTCATCTTAACCTTTTGTCTTCACCCTTCAAGAATGTCTCTGAAACACAAATCTGATGCAAGTGCTGTTGATACAGTAAAGAAGAGAAAAACCCAATTGTGCTCCACTCACTTAGAATCTGGGACCAATGTAGAAAGCATTTTAAGACGGAGAAGCTTCTATCTGTGGTACCTCTGCAAGAGAACCACCTCTTTCAACCTTCACAAACATATGCAGTTTTTAATATCTGGAAAAAATTTGGAATTAACTTGCTTAGAGATCTTTATATAGACAACGTCTTTACATCCTATGAACAATTACATTCCAAATATAACATTCCAGCTACACATTTCTTTCACTATCTTCAAATAAGGAACTTTGTTAAACAGAACCTTCCAGATTTTCCTCATCTTGCACCCTCAACCATGCTGGAAAAATTATTGCTCAATTTCAACGATTTAGACTCCATCTCTACAATATATAAAATCCTTTTACAATCCCTCCCTTTCAAAGATTCAAGAGCACACTGGGAAAAAGACCTCTCAATTAATATATCAGAAAAGGAGTGGAAAGTAGCAATGCAGAGAATTCACTCGAGCTCCATATGCGCAAAGCATACAATTATACAACTCAAAATTTATATATCGAGCACATCTGTCTCGTCTAAAACTCTCCAAAATGTTTCCACGGCATGATCCAACCTGCGAACGTTGCAGCCAAGTCCCAGCCTCACTGGGTCACATGTTCTGGGCCTGCACCAAATTAACACTATTCTGGACAAAAATTTTTAATTACCTTTCAGACAGCCTTGGGCTCACAATCCCTCCTAACCCATTAACAGCTGTGTTTGGGGTTCTTCCAGAGGGGCTTAAAGTGGAGAAGGACAAACAAATTGTGATTGCATTCACTACACTGTTGGCATGCAGACTTATTCTGATAAACTGGAAGAACCCAAACTCTCCTCTTTTAAGTCAATGGGAAACCGATGTGTTATACTATTTGAAATTGGAAAAAATCAAATACTCAGTTAGAGGATCTGTACAGAGCTTTTTCAGAACATGGCAGGATCTAATCAGTAATATTTTAAAATAAGTTCATAAAGCACAGAGAATTTTTTATTAAATTAGGTATGTTTACAAGCCTTAAATTTAACGTTATTTGGCTTGCTCTCTCTCTCAGGGGTGGGGATCGATCTGTTCTTAACTCAATTTTTCTTTTTGTAAAATCTTGATTGCTTTGTATGGATTGTAATAAAATTAATAAAAATATAAAAAAAAAAAAAAAGAAAAACCATCATCATTGAAAATAAAGTAGAAATAATAAAAAGGTCAGAGAGAGGTGAAACTCCATCATTCATTGGTAGAGCACTTGGTTACAGTCAGTCAACAACAGCATTTATTAAAATAATGTACCTGTTCTGACTTGCATACAAACTCAACTTAAGTACAAACCTACAGTCCCTATCTCGTACGTAACCCGGGGACAGCCTGTACTACAATTTCAACCAACAACACCATTATCATTGACAGGGACTTCTGCTCACAGCTGCAAGTGCTTCCCTGTGTTTCTTTAAACAAAAGCCTTTCAGTCGTCGTGAGGACCTTGGCATCACATTGTGTGTTTGTTTCTGTGAAAAACGATTCCTAAAAAAAGTAATTAAGAGGTCAAAGCAATCCCTCAAAGGCTAAGAGGGAGTGTAAAGTGCTATCTCTCAATGAGAAAATAAAAATCCTAGATCTTTTGAAAAGTGGCATGTCGAATGCTGAAATCATTACTCCGTAAACAATACAGTATAACAACATTTACATAGCATTTACATTGTATTAGGTATTATAAATAATCTAGAGATCAAATAAAGTATGCAGAAGGATGAGCGCAGGTTATGTACAAACACTATGCCATTTTATAAAAAGTACAGGGGATCCTGGAACCAGCCCCTGTGGATACGGAGGACAGACTGTATCTGTTCATAAAATAACTTGTCATAAAAAGCCATCAAGAGTTCAGAATTCCTTGTCATTTTATGGAGGAAATATGGATGCATCAGCATGACAATAATGGTTATAACAAGTTAACTATTCTGTACTTTCATACTGTGCCTTAAAAGCAGTTTATGCAAACTTATTCACTTCACAAGTAGCCGATTACACACATGCACTGAAACTACAGCTTGCTGGGTCCTCTTTCCATTACTTTTCTAAAGAAATCCAAACATCCAGCTATGCCACACTACTGTTTTCATTTAAAAACACAGACATCAGTCTCCATTGTCGCCTTTCTGCAACACTATCCCAGTGTTTTTAACCCCCAAAAATTGAGATGTATGCCAGAGCCAAATATTTTTGAAAACACAGCGTCAGCATTTTAGTGTGGATGGGTGAAGATGCAGACTTTTGAAAATGCAGACTTTAACCGACTTTAACTGTGGCCCTTCCCTGATTGGATTTTTCTTGTTAAATTTTGTCAGCTGCTTTGCTCACCTGATATTCATGTGTTACTCTCAATACCAATTCCACCTCATCGTCACTTAACAAAACAATGTGTTTTTCTGGTTTTTTTTTTTGCTTTTCGCGTTCACCATTGCTGTTCTCTATGTGTCAATGCAAGCTGCAAGTGAACGTCTAGCATGGAGGACACTTCCTCTTCCTCTTCCTGTTCCCATACATGTGTGCATGCCCAGCATAGGTGAATGGCTATGTCATATATGTGGTTTTGGTCATTTTAGTGTGGGCAGAGATCTTTTCATTTAAATTGCAGTTATTTTAAATGAAAATTTTAGCAGTGTGGATGTAGCCACAGATAGATAAGCAGGTAGTGAATGAGAAGAAGGGAAGCTGAAATTAAACCATCTTGCATTATTAAGAAAGGAGTGTGTGAAGACTGCAGACATCACAGCTTAATCTGCCTTCAAAAACACATCTAAAGAAATAGGTTAATTGGATTACTGTAAAGCAATGTATTCTGTAAACAGTAAAAAAATGTGTATTTAAACAGCACTCATAGTGCAGTCAAATGTGATATGACAGGCAAGCATACTGCCATTTGTAATTTACACAAACTTGTGCACAACCTAAGTTGGAATCAATGCTTTCTATCTTCGTAAATATGCAGACAAAACTGATAACCTGCTTTTGGCTGCTCACGCATTTACTAGGTGCACAGACCTACATCAGAATTGTGCCACTTCTAGTAGCCACCTGCCACAATATGGTATAGTTCCCTCTTTCTAAGACACACCTGTGTACAGTTTTCCATATAAACCCTCAAGCTCTATTTCATAGCCTTGTTTCCACAGCATGCTTGTACATAATCTTTTGAATGCAAACCTTGATGTCTAATAGTTTTTAAAGAGGTTTGCATGTATGATTTGTTCAGCAGGCAACATTCAGTGTGCCATGCAACAAATCAGAAAGAAAGTGTGCTGGCATGAACACAAAACAAAAAAGGGCACCACTCTCTCCAGCAAGAGTTAGGGAGTAATCTTTTAAGAAAAGTAGCTTTGCAAACCATGACTAACTGTCATGAAAAGTAAGTATAGAGTCCAGTCTCCTACACACATCCATCCTTTGACAGCACATGTCCCCGAGGACATGGACACTGGGACACTGATGTCAAGCAAAGGGACATATGACCAATAAGCACACTCCAGAAATGCAATTGGAAAATACACCAGGTTTTATTGTTCAAAAATGTCAATTAAAAAATGAATGCAATAATAAAAAATGTCCAAGTATATTAATTTAAAAACAAGTGATCAATAAATAGTGAGTATTAAAAAGGTGTTCTATAAAATATCAATAACTTTTTTGAAGTTCACACTGGACAAAAATGGGCACTTCAGTTCAATTCACTGAATCGATTCTTTCAAACTACCCATTTAAGGAGGTCCCGATTGATCCCCTCACAAATATTTAATTAAATAATTAATACAGTAATTTTGAATTCTATATGTACAAAACAAAATAATGAATCCTAATGTAAATGTGCTGTTACTGTATTGCACTTACATAATGAAAAAGACAATTCCAGATGCATGCGTTTAAGTGCATCAATTCTTATGATTGATTTGATTTGTTTAGAATCTATTGTACGGTATAGGGGAAGTTCAGTGGAGGGGTCCCTCTGATCACATTACAAATATAGAATTTAATAATTTGTACATTAGTTTCAAATATACAAATATATGTGTGTATATCTCTATTATAATAAAAAAAATCTTGGGTTGATATGTGATCTTCTCAGAAGACACTCTGACGTCCCACGAGAGACACTTTAACGTTCCGTGAGAGACACTTTAATGTTATGCGAGACAAGGCAGTGAGACAAAAGGACAGCTGCTGTACACGCTTTTAAATGATTGACGCGCAGCGCAACAAGCAGAACACGTAGCTCGGCAGCAGCAGCAGAAAGCCAGCAGCTGATCCAACCGCATCTCCTTAGCGTGGGTTCAGGTCCCCTCCCCTCCACAATGCGAGCGGCAGAGACGCGAGGTGGCAGGAGCGTAGCACTCCCTGGTTTTGGGGGAGTGGGTGGGAGAGTGAAACGAGCAGGGGGCAAAGATTAGCAAAATCCTGCAACGTTTTCATGTACATACGACATTCATTTTTCTGCAAAGCCATACATATACATCTATCATTTTTTTGTGTTCATTAGGAGAATACAACATTGATACTCTCATGTCAAAACAACCAATTTCATGCACATACGTAAAACAAAATACCTTATATACATCCACTTTCGCTAAGAACAGTAGTAGTTCAGTTGGCAGTAGACAAATAAAGCCCTTGTAATGGCACATGCTTACAAATTATAAAACTACATAAACATTCAATTGCCAACAAAACCATGACTGGTGAAGTCATATTCCTTCCATGTATTAACTTAGATACTGGCGAAACCTCAGCAATTAGATTACCATTCATCTAACACAGACAATAATTTCCAAAGGGTTTAGCATTTGCTATAACTATAAATAAATCTCAGGATCAGAGTTTTTACTGTCTTAGAATATACCTGTGGACCGATAGCGTGCAAAGCAAGCTATCAAGGGGAAGTTGGGCCGCTATAGACAGCTGGGTGGCACACCCCACAGTACAGATATATAATGAATATTATTGCTTGTTAATTTATATTTAATGCATTATCTATAAATATATAATTCATTATATATTTAATATGATAATTCATATACCATTGTCTTTCTGTACACAAAGCATGATAACACATTTAAGATGCATAATTAAAATATGACATTACATCACAGAATCACAAGTTAGCGAGAATTGTGCACTCGTAATGATTCTTTCATGAATCAGATGAATGAGAACTGTTAGACTGATTCTCAGTTAGTGACTCATTCACAAATCAAATGAGTCAAAACTCATGAGTTAGGCATTTTGCGCCCATACGCTTTATACATCCACCAGTGGAGAGCGACAGCGAAACAGAAGACGATAATGACCTCACGCAGGAAATGCATGCGTTTTACCACTAGCCCCATTGAGCTCTACTGAACTCTACTGAAACTATTTGTTTGTGCTCAAGAATTGATTTATATGATTCACTAAAAAGATTAGTTCAAAAACAACAAAAAGTTCACAAATCATCCATCACTAGGCTAAAACCAAAATTAGCAGTCCTGCTATCACCCTCATCTTTCATATTACAGAGAGCAACTTTAGCAGCCACCAACCTCATTAAATATCCATCTCGAATTTTCATGGAGACCATTTCAAAAGGCAGCTGCTAATTCTGTCTAGTTCTGGCAGTTCATATACAGTACATTATACAAGTACCACCTGAAGGTATACTGTGCTTCACTACTGTCATCATTTCAAACACAGAGGAGCCCACTCCAGCCATCCTCATAGAGGACCACTCTGTGCAGCTCACTTTGCACTCTCCCTGCAAAATGAATGTCCGTATTGTGTAATAATTACTATTTACTGTATTACGTAAAGACATTTTGATTTATACTTTATGTTCTGGGGATGGAACCACAGAAAGCAAGTCCACCAAATAAGTTATTGCTGCAGGACCACTCTCAGCAAATGTATTCTGGCTGAGGGTCTTTCAAGGAAGTGTGGATTTGAGGTCAATTTTGTGAGTATTGTTGGGATTTCTGTTTTTTTTCTATATGTTTTGCTCTGATTTGTGGATTTCGAAATTGGATTGGTTGTATTGAGGCAACCTACTTTGTATTTATTTCTGCCTTGCCTTTAGTTATTCCTTTTTCCTTTAATAAATTCTTTAAAAAGTAGGGAACTTTGTTTCAATTATTCGGCTTTTTAATTTTTTTCATTCTCTTTCTGATATTATTTTGTAACATTTAGAATTTATAAGCCTTAGCCTCCTTTTCCGGGCCTGTAAAGGCCATTCTTGTCATTTGAGTGTGGAGATAGGCTGCAGAGGGTGAGGCCTGCCTTGGGAAGCACTGGTCTGGCTTTTAGTTATTTTGAGTCCCACACCAATTTCGCTATTTTTGTTTGCAGGAAATCACAGCAATTACAAAATGTACTTCAGTCATGTCATTCACTGATATAAAATTCTTGCAGTTGGTACTACACCTGTTGATTTTGACGGTTACGTTTACAGCATGATGATGGCTAATGGTCCACATTCATGCATTCAAATTTTGTTCCTACAACCCTGACCTGAGACAAAGACTGGACTTCTTCGGTACTGTGTCTCTTCGTAAAATTCTCGTAATGCTGGTTTGACTTTTTGTCAAATGAGTGGTTGCTCACGGAGTCCCGAATGAGGCACATTACCGGCATTGTGAGGGAGCATCAGATACACCACTACGGCCATGTGGCGTGATTAACAGAGGTTGATTCAGATATCAGGATCCTCATTGTTGAAGGACCACGTGGCTGGACCAGGCCAAGGTGACGCCTATGGAGGTAAATTCCAGAGGGTGGGACTGGACTGCGTGTCTGCTTGGTGGGGTTGCCAACCAGGATCTCAAGGTGCTTCGTCATGTGGTGGGTGCGGCAACACGCTATACCAGTGCATGCTCCCAAACCTGACCTGACCTGTGTTCATTCCCATCTGTCGACAGTGCTTCCTCTCTATAATCCAATGAAATGCCAGACATCTTCTGTCTTTTAGACATCTAAAAACCTTCCCATATCCTTCACTGAAAGCACATGCCCTTTCATGGGCTGGCAAAGCCTGCTGGCAAGCCTCCTCCACCCATAAATCACATCTAAAGACCCACCTTTAGCCAGCTGGTGTTTAAAACTGCTACAATCTTCTCCCTCTTTACCAGCATATTTCATTCCCAATAAACACCTCATAAGGTGAATTCTCTTAATTTGAAAATGTAATCACCATTCATTTCATGGGAGAAAAAGGGGTGTGTTCCAGAATTCCAAATTTAAAGGACAAGTGCCATATGCACGGCCAATGTGAATCATATATTTGCTTTGCTTGCATACTGTAAGCTTAATAATCTTTGTGGGAACCGATTAACATTATTGAGACATTAATGAAGGGAAAATGCCACTTCAGGTTGTGTTTTGAAAACTGTGATTAACTACTAAGGCAATAATGTTCATTTTAATGGCATTTAGTGTTGTTTTAGGAAAAGTGGATGTCAATTTCGGAACTCAGGAATGGATAATTTTTCCCACCAATGAAGATAAGGGCAAATACGTTTTTGAATTTTGACAAAAAAAATTAACTGAACAAATTAAACACAAAGAGAAGAGATGGAGGTAACATCATCCTTGCTGTGGGGTGGTTGGTGACTACAGCAGTGAGCGAGAGGATGACAGAAAACAGAAAAGACAAAGAA
The DNA here is from genome assembly GCF_016835505.1 of Polypterus senegalus. NCBI lineage: Eukaryota > Metazoa > Chordata > Cladistia > Polypteriformes > Polypteridae > Polypterus > Polypterus senegalus. The sequence continues at coordinate 38,572,774 of NC_053159.1, forward strand.
GAAGAGAGGCAGAGTCCTTCAGACTCTACTACTGGATCATCCACAACCTCTGCCTCTTTGTCTTCCACTAAAACAGAAGGATGAGAGAAAGCAGAAGTGGAAGGTGAAGGCCCAGATGTGGCAGCAGCAGGGGGATTAGCTGCATGAAAGAATGTGTCACGCCCATGTGCATGGGAGACAGTTTAAGGACTCGGGCAATGGTAATTCTCCACCAATCCAGGATGTGGTACCGTGTGATAATCTTCTCTCTGATCCTCCCTCTGCAGACTGGAATTGATTCTCCACCAATGTCACTTCCAGTGTCCATCCACTTGGACCTGCCTCTTTCTGACCAGCTGCCATATGATCAGATGGCCCATTGTTTTGGGCAGTCTCGATAAGGGCTGAGGTCTGAGAAGACTTATTTGCATATCTTCATGAATTTCATTTGGAATTAATGTATTTAATTATACAGGATTTGCCTAAGGGTACCCCAAAACACTGACAGTCTCTGTCCTTAATTCTGACAAATGATAAGATGCTGGACCCACTCTGTTCCTTGAGATTTTCATCTTTAGTATTCAATTTAAGTTAATACATTGACTCTTGCAGCACAAAAAAATGGTATTAAAACAAACCTCCCAGAAATGCAAAAACTTATAACTTGAAGCCTAGAATCTTGGGGATATCATAACCGTATTTATCACCGGAAAATGAATTTTGACCTTTGAAATGGTTTTATGTCTATTTAAAAATGAATGGGTGAATTGAGAAATTAACTATTTTTTGTGCAATTCTACAATTTTTTAAAGTAACTTACAAGTCCATTTAAAGTGCTTTATAATCTTTTTATTTGGTTTACTAAGTTGTTTTCTTGTTTTGCTCAGTAACATGCATTGATATAACATGCATTTCAATGCAAAGAACAAAGAAAAAAATTTAGAATGCACAGTCAGTCATTCTGATATGACGTTGATGGACCTGAGGGCTCCGGCACATCAATAGATAGGAACTTGGCTGAGGATTCGTCAAAGACAATGTCAATACTTCATCTGGAATACTGTGGCACTATTGAACTTTGAAATCTGCTACTATGAGGCAGTGGCAGAGTGCATTGTGGGAACAGTAAACCCTTTTCATCCGTTTATCAAACGCATCTTTTATTGCCAGGAAAAAGAAGTAACAAAAAGTAGTAAACATCAATTCTCTTGTCCTGTAGATTCCACTCAACAAAAAGAGATTAACTAGGACATCTGGAGACCACCAAACCAGGCAAGCTGCTGGCAGCAGTTGGGGAGTTTTTGTTTGCACAAAATTTTAAACTTTTAAAGAATCAAACTTTCCATAGAAACTCTTAAAAAAAATGCAAAACTACCTTTTCAGTCAAAACAAGGACATCCACAAACCACGCATAAAATAATGGCCGAGAGTAAATTCACATTCAGTATTCCTTACTGTTCTGAATTATGGTTTTGAATCCACAACTTGGTCAAGGAAGTGAAATCCCCTTTCATCTCATCACGTTGTTACCAACAGGTCATACCTCTGAGGACACAGCCCCAATTCTGAATCCTTCAGGTAGACAAAAAACAAACCAAGGCTTATTTTCAGCATGTTGGTAGCAGCCAGGATGCTTTTATTCCTATTTATGAAAGCAGAGACCCGAATGTTCATTCCAAGTTGCTACCTTTGTGGTAATTACAAGATGTACTTCTTTATATAAAACTAGCCAACCCACGGCGTACCATACACTGCATATTCAGGCCAGTTTTTTAATGATTTTTAAGCACAGGGAGGAAATTAACATTTGAAAAATGGGTAATGTAATAAATCAGCAAGAAAAGCAACATTGTAACAATGCACGAAATGAACCAACATACAATCGTCCATGTGGCGCTCAGGCGCGGAGGGTGGAATGGGAGGAGAGGAGAAGGACGTCCACTCCGCTCCCTCCGTCATGCTAGTCTGCTGATTTCTCGTCCAGTATGCACTGCCTGCTCATGTGCCCACCTCGAACTCGTCACTCGAGTCGTTGTCGTCTTTGCACAGTCCAGAAGCACCTGTGACTCACGTAGACTTTTCATTGCTCTGTGCGGTTTTGGCTGCCTCTCTATATATAATCCACCAAGACACCCGACCACGGTAGCAGCGAGGTGGGAGGGGAGTGTGAACAAAGTGCAGGAGCATCTAAGAAGACACATGTTTGTCGCGGATGCGAATTGCTGTATATAGTGTGTAAAACAGTTTGCTATGGTGCACGTGGTCATGCGTCGTAACCGAAAACTCGGTTTTTAAAGACTGCTTACTTCATTGTGTATACGACTGTAGGTGAATGAAAAGATGTAACTCTGGAGAGGGCAACATACAGTACAGCGTTTAACACGCTTCATACAGCAATTCACATTCGCGACAAATTGTTTTACACGCTTCATACAGTGATTCACATCCGCGACAAATATGAATCTTCTTAGATGGTGCTGTCGCGTCCACCCATGCTCTCGATGCACACACACTGCCTGGTCATGTGCCTGCTCCCAAGAGCAACTAACAGAGACCCGCCCACCAACTGTAAGACCATGGGAAACCCCTCACAAACTGCTCTACACGCCACATACAGCGATTCACATCTGCGACAAACAAACTGTTTTACACACTGCATATAGTGATTCACATCCGCAACATGATTTTTCTTAGATGGTCCTGTCGCATTCCACCCTCGCACTTGAAGCATACACACTGCCTGGTCATGTGCCCGGTCGCAAGAGCAACTAATAGAGACCCGGCCACCAAGTCTAAGACCATGGGAAACCCCTCGGAAACTGTTTTACATGCTGCATACAACGATTCACATCCACGACAAACAAACTGTTTTACACGCCGCATACATTGATTTATATCCGTGACAAACATGCCTTTTCTTAGATAGTCCTGCCACGTCCACCCTCGTTCTCGAAGCATACACACCACCTGGTCATGTGGTGCCTCTGTGTGAACCGGTCAGGCACAGAGAAGGTCAGCTGCTGAGAGAGCGTCTCGACTGTTGCAGGGCCTACATTGGTGAAGCAGGTGAGACGGTAATGAAACAGAGGCACAGGGCTTATTGGTTTTTAAAGACTGCTTCCTTCATTGTGTTTTAAACCCATTTTAAAGGATTGTTTTAAGGATCCGATGGGATGATACCCCTTGCAAACTGTTTTACACGCTGCATATAGCGATTCACTTCAGCGAGAAACATGCCTCTATGAACAGTCAACGTGGCTCAGAGGTGCATGTGGACTCTACAACAGACGAACATAAATGACGCCGTTTTTCCTGTGTCGTCGCGTCCGAGTTGGTGGGCGTGGTTCTGCGAGTTGTGTCGTATCCAATGGTCTTAGAGTTGGTGGGCGTGGCTCCTTCCTGTGTGCGCCATGGGCGTCTTACTTGTCAGCGGCTTAGTGAATCCACGCCCCGCTTTCCATGGGTGTCTTGCCTTAGTGAATTATATATATAGATAATCTGCCTTGACTTTATAAGATTATTGAGTTTTTGAGTGTTAAAAAACAAGCTGATACAATAATCAGAAAAGGCAAAGCAATACTTTCCATTCATTTAAAAGATAAAAATTCAAGTCAAATAATTTTATTTCTGAACTCATTTATCCTTCAGTTTGGGAAATGAGTTCAAGGGGTCTACTACAGCAATATCTGTTAAGATATGGTACCCAGAAAAAATGGTGTGAAGCCTTTAAAAATGCCGCAAAGCTGGCCAGGAGTTTCCCAGTCCTCACACTAGGCATCCTGACCCCAAATTCAACAGACTGGCTTCCATCTACACAAGCCTAAAAGGGGCCCTGACTATCAAAGTTCAAAATGTCACTTGAATGTCCCACAAAGTATATAAAATGAATAACAGTGCTCTGCTAGGGAAAGGAACCTGTAATGGGGCATCAGGCAACTCACAAAAGCCAACTTATAGCCACCAATTAACCAAACGCATCATCATGTGGATGTCTGCGCACAGACAGTAGTTTGAGAGCAAACCAGAAGACAGACATTTAAACAGAAAAAGGTCAAAACCCGTGAGATCAAATAAAACAAGTGCCAAAATGACAGACAAAAGATTTGGTCAAAAAATTGAAAAAAGTCAAAAATCAAGACTTGAAAGTCCTTTGAAAAGAGCAACTGAACAATCAGGTATACAAAAATATAATGAGCTTGGGACCATACAGACTTTATATTATTCAGGAAGGGGACATAAACTGACTTCCAATGATGAATAAAGTGTGTTTTGACAGGTTCAAAAGAACCTCAAGATAACAACTAAGGAAATGGTGAAGAGGAAATATGTGTCGTCATCCACCATTAAAGGTATACTTCATCATCATTTCCTGAAAAGGTTGTCGACCAAGGAAGAAACCCTTACCACAAAATCAATATAAAATTAGAGTATATTTTAGAGTTGCTCACAAGGACAAAGATGTAGCATTTTGGAGGAGTGTTCTCTGGTCAGACAAACTAAAATTTGAACTGTTTGGCCAGAATAATCAGCGATATGTATGGAAGCTTAAGGGTGAGGCTCTTAATCCAAAAAACACAAACCATAAAGCACAGGGTGGGAAGGGTCATGTTGTGGGAGTGTTTTGCGGGGAAAAGAACTTGTGCACTTCATAAAACGGATGGTATCATGAAGAAGGAGCATTATCTGGAAATTCTGAAGAAACACCTCAAAACACCAGCCAGAAAGCTAAAGTTTGGTTGGAAATGGGTCTTCCAACTAGACACTGATCCCAAGCATACTTCTAAAGTGGTAACAAAATGGCTTGCAGACAACAATGTGACAGTGGCCATCACAAAGCTATGACCTGAATCCCATGGAAAATCTGTGACCTAAAGTGACGTAAAGAAACATGTCCAATCAGGGACAGCCACGAACTTGACTCAATTAAATCAATTCTGTCAATGGGCCAAAATTCCAGCAATCAATTGTGGGAAACTTGTGGAAGGCTATCCTAAGCATTTACTTCAGGTTAAGCAATTTAAAGGCACCACCACCAAATGCAAACTTGGTGAATGTAAACTTCTGAACTGCTGAAAATATGACACAGAGTAAAAGCTGAAGTAAATCTGTCTCTCAATCATTATTTTGGAGAAAACGTCTTATGGAAATTAAGTCTCTACATTAATTGACTTATCACATGTATTGTTTTTATAACGTGAAATGTTAAGTTGGGGAATTTTGAGTCTGAATGTTTTTAGCCAAGATGTATGTAAACCTATGAGAGAACATGCAGGTGATGGGTGTAACATCCTTTTCATCATTTACATGCTCCCCCTTGGAAGTGTCATTAGCAGACATGGTCTATCTTTCCATTGCTATGCCAATGACACTCAGCTTTATCTTAGGACTACTCCCACCTCCTCTACTGCTTCTCTGCCAACATCTACACTGACTATTTGTTTGGAGGAAATAGAGGCATGGATGAGGCTCAACTTCCTTCAGCTAAACAGATCTAAAACAGAAGCCATTTTAGTTGGCACACCACACCATCTTCGTTCTTCTTCCATCACCTGTAGCACTTTTTCTGGTCAAAACATTCCTCTTTCTACATTTGTTACAATTTTGGGTGTTAAAATGGACTCTCAACTCACTTTTGACACCTACATTAAACATCTCTGTAAGTCATCTTTTTACCATCTCAGGAACATTGCTAAACTTCGTCCAACACTTACCCTGGCAGATGCAGAGAGGCTTGTCTATGCCTTTGTCTCGTCCAGGCTGGATTACTGTAATGCGTTCCTCATTGGGATTCCTGGCAAGAGTATCCAGAGACTCCAGTACATTCAGAACAGCGCTGCCAGGATCCTGACGAGGGTGCGAAAGCACAGCCACATCACTCCTATCTTGAAAACCCTTCACTGGCTCCCTGTACCACTTAGAATAGAGTACAAGGTTTCCCTCCTTACCCATCAGTGCATCTATGGATCTGCTCCCCTGTATTTACAGGAACTCCTTATCCCTCATACTTCCTCACGCACCCTCCGCTCTGTGCATACCAACACTCTTCAAGTTCCCAGAACTAAGCTTAGCGGTATGGGTGATAGGGCCTTTTCTTCGGTGGTGCCGAGGCTGTGGAATTCCCTCCCTGACTACCTGAGAGCTCCACAGTTGACTGACGCTTTCAAACAAAACCTAAAAACGTATCTTTTTAGAAAGGCATTTTGTTAAATTATTTATATAGATTATCTTGTTTGTTAATTTATTCTTATTTTGTAGCACTTTGAGATTGTTAAATATAAAGCGCAATATAAATAAATTTTATTATTATTATTATTAACAGAACAAGATGCAGAGGACAGAAAGATATGGAAGAAGATGATCCGCTGTGGCAACCCCTAATGGGAGCAGCCGAATGAAGAAGAAGTATGTAAACCTATGGCTTTCAGCTAAAGAAAAACATGTAAAAAAACAGAAATAGAAACCAAATCCTAACAGTGGATATGGGAGGAACCAGGAATATCTGGAAAAAACTCATGCAGACACAAGGAGAGGATGTAAACTCCATGCAATCAGTGACCAGGCAGGAACCCTGGACTCTACAGATGAACAAGTGCTGAGCTGCTGAGGGCCACATTGCTGCACTCACTCCAATTCAGTCTGTTCTTATGTAGTCTCAGAACACATATTTAATGAACATATTTACAAACAGAAAAACAACAAGTACAGCAAATAAAACAATTTGTATACTGTGCAAAAAATCATTTCTAATGGCTGAATTACTAGGAAATAAAACAATATAAATAAAAAATTAAGCTAACAGAAAAAACAGTTGATTGGCTTCCAAAGAGAAGAAAACACCACCTGACGACACTCCAGGGGATTCTGCACCACACACACCAACTGCTTCCCATTGCAAGTGTCTTTCAAAGTAAGACTCCAGACTGACAGAACATGCAAACGTCTCCGAGACAATCTCCTCAACTGCCAAATCGACAGACTTATCTGTGCTTTAAAACGCGTTACTAACACTGGTGCACATATTGTCAGCTTTAAAAGACACACACATGAAGCATAGCATCCCGCTACACTGAATATGTAGGAGTAGTTTTTGAGATGGCAGCTTACACTAAGGATGGTCTGTCTGGGCTTCCGTAATTGAGTAAGGAGATATCAATAGTGTGTAGCTGCAGAGCTCCACTTAGTTGAGGAGTTTGTCACTTTGCATTACACGTTAGTGAAGTTATGCCATTTGCCGAATTACACAATAGTTATGATTAGGACTGTGGGAGGGATATCTGACTGTCGAGTAAACCAAGTGACATAAACATGTTATACAATTGGCTGTTCAACACAGCTCCTGAATCACGGACCTTTTGCAGTTTTGCAGCTAGACCCGTCTCGGAGAGAGAGCCTCATATGTCATATAAATAGCATAAGACTGTAACAGGGAAAGGAAGAAAGATGGAGATGAGGGTGAAGGAACAAGAAGCACTGTGGACATAAATAAAACTGGTGAAAATGCGGTAAACTCTAGTTTAGATTTTTGTACATTCCTACATTAAACATTATCATTTTCATGATGTTATTTTCTTTTTATTTACCATTTCTCCACCATTTGTTGTGTTTTAAACTCAGTTGACTTTATTGTTGCGTTTGACACATTCCCATTGCTATCACTTAATGTGATCTCTGGAAATTATATGAGGTAACATCACACCATCACATCTTCCCAACCAACATTTTGGATTGTCTGTTTTATAGACTTCAGTGATACTAGATAGAGGAGTGGTTCTTCATTTCTTAATTTTTTAATTTTTTTTTCTCGCCACCCAGATTTGCCTTTTTTGTGTCTTCAGGACCCAGAGAATCTCTGACACGGGTGGTAGCTGAGCAATGGCATTTGCTTTAACTGCCTGTATCAACCCATCATAAGACACTCCACAGAACATATGCGACCCTTTGCCATTAAATACTATTATGAATCACAACTCTGAGTGACACAAATTCAGGCAATTTAAGAACCTATGAGTAAGAGCAAAAATGAAATGAAAACAAAACTTTTCATATGCTCTTCAACTTTGATTTTGGTTCATTATTCCTGTGATTCAGTTCAATTTGCTTTCCTGGCCTTTGCCCACTGCCCGTTTCAGACTTTGGTTCTGTTTTGTCATTAATCCCTTTGCTACCATACTGCCTAACTTTTACGAGGCAGTTGACTTCATTCCTCACCTATGGAGCCTGAACATGTGTGGCTTCCCTTCTCTCTAGGTAGCTCACACCATTTGCTTTGCTATTTCCTCTAAGGGCTGTCTGTGTTGGGCTTGGTTTGGCAAGCACCAATGGGTGGCTGTTTATATCTTTACTACTTTTTAAATCTCTCCTAAAATAATTGTGCTTTCCTTGATCTAATTTTGTATTTGATATTTTGAAATGAAATTTGATCACATAAAAAATTACAGAGACAGTAAAGGTCGTGGCATTTTACCAACCTTAGCAATATCTATCCCAGTATTTAAAGGTTGGTAATTTACAAACAAGATGCCATACAGAACTTCTTGTTCTTTATTATTCCCCACATTATAAATTGGTGACATCAACAGATTTTATTTTGAGAAAATGGACTGAGACACTGATGTTTATTCATAAATGTGCTGCCAAATCAATTTTCATGATTTGATGATTTTCACCTCCATTTTCATGAAATGACATGTTTGTAATGTAGTACTTTAAAGGAATATTCCACCCAAAAATGATATTTTTTATACGTTGTATACTCCATTTAGTTTGTACTGATGGCCGAGAAAACATTTTAACCTGTTTTCGTGGAACACGGACATAGTAAAGTTTCTTAAAGAATAGGACCCAATTGTGACCGACAGTGGACAACAACAAACAATATCATAAACATCTATGAAAAAACTCGCATTACTTGGGTTGCATAATCCACGCGTCAAGTCATTCAGTCATATGCTCACAACAGGCAAAACTTAGGATGAAGATCTTAGCTGGATAGGACTTTGTACACAGCAACACACCAGCAGCCTTACAGAGGTGCCATCACGTGATCTGCAATATGAGTGTGATTTGTTTTGGGCTGTGTTGATCTAAATCGTCTTTTATTATGGCTTTATAGAGAAGCTGTGGATTTTGGGGATAGCTAGCATGGTCAATATGCTTTAGGTTAACATGAATCTATAGTAGCTCCTATAAAAATTGTTAAGAACGTTCAACCAACTAAGCAACCATAATATTCTATCGAACCCAAGGCACTTTACAGGAATGGAAAGAATGCAAAAGGGCAGGTAAAAACAGGGTGGGTAAGAATATTTTGGCCAAGCTAACATTGTTGTGATCATTGCTGTGCTTGCTCAGAGACATTTTCTCCTTAGGCGTTGTCTTAACAAATAAAAATGTTTCACAGCAGAGTCAGTCATCCTACCGCCTACCACCAGAGGAACAAGAGCAAATGTGACTGACACATGAAGTCAGCTGCTATAATAAAGAGGTAAGGCGGCCTTTAAGGCATCCACATTTGTTTTAAATTCATCCATACATTTACAGTTTCTTAAATATTCAGTTGTACCAAAACCTTCTTTTATCATCCAGGAAACTTACAACACCTTTAGTTCTGTAGCTGTTCTAGCAATGTGTGATTTTCTAGTTGGGTAGTACTATTTATAAAATAAAATATTTCTGAAGTGATAGTCACTTAGTTATATTCTATTGTACCAAAACAGTACTTGCATGGCCTGAAAACACTGTACATTGTATTACAACACGTTTACATTTGTAGCTGAGCAATAAAAATTTTTAGCAATAATCAAAACAGTGATTTTCTATTTGGAAAATACTGTTTTGTTTGTCCTTTATTCATCTTTCCGTGGGAGCCCTGGTGTTCAAGTCATTATGCAGTGCTCTTATGGTCAGATTAGTCTCTACACTGTCACAGGATTGCAGCTATCACTTCTATGACTATTGAATCAAATGCCTTTTTTAAGTTAATAAATATTGCAATTAAAAGTAGCTTTGTTCTAAATGTTACCCTTCAGTGTAAATTTTGCAGATGTTACATGCAGCTGTTACTTCTCCTGAAGTCTGCTTTGTTACTTCATGTTATCGGATCTAGTTTGGACACATACAGTTATAATGACATAATATTGTATAGCTAAGTAGCATTGTGATCCACTGCCTCACGGAACCAATGTCACAGATTCCAACTTCACTCCCTGTCACAATCTATGTAGAGACTGCATGTTCTCCTCATGTCTACTTGGCCTTTTCTCCCATTTCCTTAAGACGTAGTGTATTTTATTGAACCAATGCCAAAATGTTGCAAAAATGAGTATGTGATTGCCTAATAAAGCACCTCTTTCTGTCTGGTAACATACCTTTCCTCTTGAGGAAACAGGCCCCAGATTTCAATAGATGTGAACCAGTTCTGTAATGGAATTTACACAATTTAAAATAAATAAATAAATAAAATAAAAAATGCTGTGATACGTTAGATGAACTTGGACGATGAACACCACACTAACAAAAACAGAACTTCCTGACACTAAACAGAAGCCACCACTACACAGGGTAGGGCAATTTGTTACATATAAAATATAGCTATAATTTCTAAATATATTAGTATGTTGTTAATTTGGATATTCTACCTACTGCTACTTTATTAACCATTCCATTGTACTGGATTGGTCAAGACCATCCTCACAATGAGTTTGCTTACAACTCTTATTTAACCCAACATGTGTTTCTTCATTGAAAGGACAGGAAATTGAATGATAATTAAGAAATATTGCAATAGGCAGTAGAATCATGCTTAGGACTTACTGAAGGTCTGCCCAGCCAGCTATTGAAGCCTGTTGTGATTATCTCCAAAATGGAAAGACAAAACCATGAAAACTCTCCCAAATACAAAGAAAGCTTTGTGAGAATTAGTTTTATTTTTTTCATTAAATCAAAATAGAGATTTGACTAATAATAAACTACAAATAAGAGCCAAATATCTATGGCAGAGGAGAAAGACTCGCTAATGACACAGGAGAGTACTGAAGAATTCAAGAGTCTTAAACATACCTCCCAAGTAACTGCAGCCCTAATGACTGCAGCACCTATGAGTCTTAATTCATAATGAGGCCTCAGCCCGCAAGCACAAAACATGTTCTGCCACCACATGAGGAAAAAGCAGAAGTGACTGTTTGAAGAGCACCAGAAAAAAACGGCATAGTCAAATAAATGTGTGACAGTTGAAACCAAGTGATTAGTCTATCTTTTGTCGAAAAAAAATTTTTTTTTCAAAAATCAGTGTCAGAGATACAAGGCATTAAATTCTTGAAACATGAATACAGTAATCCTTCGCTATATCGAGCTTCGACTTTTGCGGCTTCAGTCTATCATGGATTTTATATGTAAGCATATTTAAATATATATATCGCTGATTTTACGCTGGTTCACGGGTTTCTGCGGAAAATGGGTCTTTTTACTTCTGGTACATGCTTCCTCAGTTGGTATGCCCAGTTGATTTCATACAAGGGATACTATTGGCGACTGGCTGAGAAGCTACACAATCAGAGCATACGGTTAAGTTCCTGGGTGCTGATTGGCTCAGCGACGGAATGCAGAATTCAATTCCACTTTGCATTAACCATGAAATCTCATCTCGCTCATTCAGTATCAACGTGTTTCACTGTGTTAAGAGTTAAGTTTCGTTAATGAGCTGCTCGCTCGATGCCCACTCCCAGACGCTGAGCGATGAAGATTTGGCTGAGATGACCAAGTCAGCGAGCGAGGAAGATAAGGAACAAGAGGACCCAGCACGGGAAGAAGACGCCGGCCTAACTCTCGAGCATTTTGTGATCATTCTACGAATGGCAAAAATCTCCAAATATCGGTTGAACAATGGGACCCGCAAATGATTCGTTCTTTGCAATTTAGAAATGCTCTTGACGACGCCACAGAAGTGTATAAAAACCTATTTACACAAATGAAAAAGCGCCTGCAACTGCCCATCACGATGTTCCTTATCCGCAAAACACTGCCTAGTACGCCTTCAGTGGAAGAAGAAACTCCAGACGACAACGGTGGTGCTACACAGTCGCCTGAAGAGGCTCCTTAAGAAGAGCTGTAATGCTCTACTTTGTTAAAATTAAACTCATCGTTATTGGACAAGTTGTTGTGTCATTGTTGGTGAGTACCCATAACTAATTTTCTACGTACTTAGTACATGTACGTATGTTTAGTGTAACTATACACACATTTTACTGTATACAATTTTTCTTGCATTGTACATATTTTTTGCTGGTGGCCTGTCTATTGTAATGGCTGTAACATATTTGATATCGGAGACGCTCGATATCTTTAAAATAACATTGAGGTTTTACTGTATATGAACAGTGTATTTACATACATCATTGCAACGAATCCTACCTAATATCTAAGAAAATACAAAGGGTTTATGCTGTATAACTGGTATAATGGTTTTTACTTCACGGATTTTCAGCTTTCGCGGGGGGGTTCTGGAACGCAACCCCCATGATCAAGGGAGGATCACTGTACTTAGAATTGAAGAGATTTGCTAGCTAAGTGTTGAGGTTTATTCACAAACTCGGATGGTCAGTGAATGCATAATGCCGAACCTTTACGCTGAACCTCAGGTGACATCACATGCTGTGCATCTCCATTCAAGTTGCCAAGACACAGCTAAAGAACACTGTTGTGGCTGCAATTAAATAGCATCTAAATAAGACATACTTTTTTTTTTTTAAACAATTTGAACCCAAATAAATTTGTAAATTTAAATATCAAATTTAAATTCCCTATGGTTTCTAAAATAAAGTCAAAATCTATTAATTGACAAGAATTAAAGTAGTGAAAAATTAATAGACAGAAACAATAACAGAGACAGAGGAAAAAATAACATTGAAAAAGATGCAAGATATTGAGGAAAACAAAAAACGTCAAATAGGTGAGAAATTTCTGCAGTCCTAACATGGTCACTAAGTCTGACATACCCAGCGACTCACTTCAAAAATAATGCTTTCATGCTGAACAGAAATAACAAACCTCTGAGAGAATAGGCAACTACAGTGACAAAAACAAAATCATACATTATACAGATCCCTAAATGATACAATTAAATGTTAAAAAATAAGCAATTGAGAGAATGGGAGACCAATGCTACTTCCCTACAGACCACACCACACACATTGTAAGTACAAAACAGCTGATTGTATATATTTAAATTGAAAGAATGAAACACACAGTATAACAAATATCTTCTCGAGCAACATCCTCTCCAACATCTAACACATACGAAAAGACCACAAAAATACAGCACACAATCAAAAAGTAAAAATCTCTTACTGAAATGATGGAAATTCATTAGAAAAAAAGTCTGACAAGTCCATGAATAACTAAAATTATTGGAAAAGTGTTTGTATGGAATAGCCAAGAAGTCTATGAAGATGGATGACATTTGTCTAGAAAATAAAGAGTTGAAAACAGTTTGTCCTACCAGTAAATTTTACTCAGGCTTGTGTGCTTCCTTACAAGTGATCAAAAAAATCCTGGAAAACTTTGCTTTAGTCGTCTTCAGGTAATAATAATAACTCTTTACATTTATATAGTGCTTTTCTCATTAGTCAAAGCACTTTTCATGGTGAGTGGGGAGCCACTTCAACCACCACTAATGTGTAGCGTCCACATGGATGATGTAATGGCAGCCAGCACTGTCATCACACATCAACTACTAGGTGGTGAAGTGGTGAGGCAAATAGGCAATTAGACACAGGGGATGATTAGGGGGCCAGAATGACTAGGACATGATACGCAATTTAGCCTGGACATCAGGATACACCCTGCTGTTTAAGAAGGATGCCCAGGGATCTTTTTCTACCACAGAGAGTCAGGACATCCATTCTACATCTTATCAGAACGATGGCACCATTTTTACAGCACAGTGTTCCCATGACTGCACTGGGGCATTGGAAATCACATTCAGACCACTGAGTAAGCGCCCGCTGGTGGCCTCACCAACACCTCTTCTAGTAGCAACTCAAGCTTTTCCGAGATGGTCTCCAATCCACGTACTGCCCGGGCCTGAGCATGCTTGGCGTCAGGAGGATGACCTCTTCTGAAGTGCATGTGGTATGGCTGCTGGTTATCTCTTCTACGTCTGTTACTGCTGCAACTCTACTTTTTCACAGAAGTGCCAGTTTTCCATTCTTACCGTCACTGTACTTATTACTTTTATTCTGTTCCTGCCACGTTATTGATGTCACATAAGCCACATGTCAAGTCCTCCCATCATATGCTCATGTCATTCCAAACGTGTATTTTTACCAGAATATTGTTAAATAAACCATTCACTTCAATGAAAGCATTTGAATTGTCATTGCCATTACATTTATATGGATAGTGCCTATGGGTTACTTAGCGGCAGGCTGTGAAACTGCACCGGTGAATTGACCTTCTGCTTGTTGGAGTATCTCAGATATTCACATATACGTAGGAGGCATATTCGCTCTCTGATAAAGTTTTCTTTAACTTTTCATTTTTAGCTTTACATGTCCCTCACTTCATGCTTTTTGTTGATCTCTCATGCAGCGCAGTGTTAGCCAATGAGCAAGCTGTTAGTGGGCTGGACTCCTGACTAGCGAATGAGGCGGGGAGGCGGGTCTTCAGTTCAAAGGCTGGTTTGCGTGTACAGTACATGTGCTTGGGATTCTGTCAGCATATGACTGGATGGCCTGGCACGAGTAACCTGAGATTATATTCGTGGACTTTTTGGTATTTTTTTTACTTTTGATGTCTATTTGGCACAAAATTTTGTTAACTTAGTTCTGCATGAAAATGTGAGATTAAAAAATGTTCTCAACCATTATTACAAACTAACCGGGTAAGCAACAAATAAAAAATATTATTTTTGGGTAGAGTATTCCTTTAAATTGCTAATTATACAAATACTTTTATATGATAATTTTCACATTAAACTGTGAATTTAGCTCTTAAGGCAGTTATTTTGTTATACACACTGCTGAATGCTATCTTCTCCAGCATGTTACAACAAAATAAAGTCTGCACAAAAGTGAGGAATATCTGAGCTCACAGCTCCAAAGACACAACATTCGCTATCCAAACACCAAAGGAAGCAAACCAGCTCAGGGGTTCAAATATTCTACACATCTGGAAAGAAGACAACAAACTGCAGCAAGCACTGAAATATCAGAATTTATAACTGTAAAAAACAATTTGAGGAAAAGAACTCATCAGCATATCCAAATCATATGCAATGCATTGATCTCTTTTTACTATGTTTGTCAATTTGATTTTGATTTGACTTGATACACTGCGGGCCGAGTGGTGCCTCTGATGCCAGGGATCTGCAGCAGCATACAGAAGGTTGCCAGCTCAAATCCCGTAAACACCAGAAGTGCCTCCACTCCACTGGGCCCTTGAGCAAAGCCCCCTTAACCTGCAATCGCCTCATCCTGGGTATGACGTTAATCTTCATCCAGCCCTGCAAGCAGGTCCTCCAACTTACTGGGGAAACTTGGGGTTTGGTGGTAGGATTGCCACTCCAGCCACCATAAAAAAACCTCACACTGTCCAGTGTGGTGCTGAGGTGTCACCTGTTGCACTAGGGTCCAAATCTAGGTGGTTTGTTGGGTTTACGTGCTGTCAGTGCTTTACTTTATTGATCCCCAATAGAAAATTGTCTTTTTACATGACTTTTGGGGATCAGAGGACAGGGTCAGCCATTGTAGAGCAATTTTCAGGTTAACATCCTTACTTAAGGGTCTAGCATTTTGGCAGGATATTGTCATTTTTTCACTCCGTAAAGTGCCTTGTAATGATGCAAGTTGCTAATGTGCCATCTCTTCAATACAAAGTCATGAGGTACCCAGCAGCACTGGCCAAGAGTCAAAGACCAGCCCTGGACAAGGTGCCAGTCTGTCACAGGGCCACACTCACACTGGGACAGATTAGGAGCAGGGAAAAAAATAAGGTGTTGAATGAGAATATAGTGCAAGGTGAGCCTTAAAAATGGGTTTGTTGAGAAAGGCACAAATGAACAGGAGTATCACGTAACACCACTGGCATGTAATGCAAAGGACAACAAACGTCATAGGATGATTGGCTCCTGAAAGGAACGCAGCTCTGGATTGTCTGCATTTAGACTCTACTGGAAACACCAGAATACCCACAAACAAAAAAAGGAAGAGCACATACAAACCACACACAAGCAGCCACCCCACTGTGACTGGTACTATTATATTTAATGAATATTCACACTGACACAGATGTCTGCCAAGTGACATTATGGGCATAAATGTCAACACTAGATGGCAACTTCATTTGTTGAATGACAATCATCATTTAATTTGCAAACCTGCTTACTGTATGCAACAGCAGCTTCCCAAGAGACACGGACAGCTGAATACACACAATATTGTGTTATAATTACACAGTAACTTGTGTGTGTCCAGTTGAATTTCAGGTTTGTTATTACTTATACAGCATATGGTGAAATTCTTAGGTCAGACCAGTTCAACACACTGCCACTGTCAGGCGCCACAATCACCACTATTCATTTTTCAGATTAATGTTCATTATTGGTTTTTTTTATTCATGTTCATTTTTCCTTAAATATCAACTTGGTGTGCTTTCAATATTCCTCCCACCCATGCAGTTACTGTGCCCATTTAACCATCGGTTCTCTAAATCCGCCAGTGTTGAGAAGCTGAGCCTCATCCCAGTAGCATCACAGTGCTGGAGATGCCAGTCCTTGGCAGGGCACACCCATCTACACGCCCTCTATGTACCAATTTAGGCTTGCGAACTAACCTCATCTGTGGGAAGAGAAACCCACGCAGATCAGGGCATGCAACCTGGCAGCACTAACTAAAAATGCCACTGGGATGTTTTGGTTGACTTGTATTCCCTACTTGGTGTTGGCCGGGACGCCTGTTAGACCTTCTCACTTTCTATGTGAGGCGAGGATGACAAGTCCATCTGGAGCTGATCATGTCGTTCATGGCGTTAGTTGACAGTCAGCTGGATGGCACCAGTGCCGGGTAGGAGGTGTACGGTTAACAGGGTGGGGGTGTCGATGTCCTAAAATATCTTCTGATGCTGCTCAGAAATCTGCAAAGTCTTGCAACCCTTGTCCCAATTTAAGGACACCATATGCGAGATCTGCGTGCGCCCCTCCAGAATGCCGGAGTCAACCGCGGCTGTCAAACGGATTCCTCCAAACTCGAGGTTCCCTCTTCCTTCTTTGGAGGAAAAGAACAGCCCCCAAACTGCAATTAGGCACACTCTACACTGTGTCAAACGCGGCAGAAGAAAGGGTCGGGTTCTACAGAATCATCAATCAAGAACTAGAGCAGAAAGCAAAGCATCAAAAAAGGAGGAAGACAGACTGCAGAGAGGGAAGTGCGCAGTTTCGTCCGCCTCTCGGGGTCCTCGCCGTTATCTTTAAACGGCATTTTAAACTCAAATCACGCACTTTCTCAAACAAATGAAGTGCATTCAATCCCCGCGACGGGTTCGCGACTGCTGTCTTTTGTCAGCGGCAGCAGCCGAGTCATCAGAGCATCGCCGCGGCATCTCAAGGCAGTAAACACCGCAAAAGCGGACCCACAACGGGCTGCTGGCGTTCGGCGGCCGCGATCGCCAGGTTGATGACAAGCCAGTAGAAAGATGCGATCGAAATGCACTCTTACCTGCTCGGCGAGTTTCAGCACAGCCATGTCTCCTCAGTTTGCGGTCCGCATCCAACCCCACCGCATGAGAGCTGTCAGCGCGCCCGCCGCTAGGGCCTCGCCTCGGCCGCTAACACGCAGGCTGCACAGCCACGCTGCCTGATCGCTGCATGCACACCCGCGTTCGGGTCACGCTCGGAGGGCAGAAGCTGCTTCTAGCTGCCAAGAGCCCGCAGATCGAACACAGGAAGTCCTCATTCCTCCACGCCGTGCCTTTGACATCACTGCCCGCTGCGGCCGGAGCGTTGTGACGCGGCAGCGCACCCTAACGGCCGATCACAGGAATACAAATAGCGGCCGCCGCTGGTGCTCCAACACAAAGGCGCGCAAGGCCTCCGAAACTGCATATGCAGGGACAGTGTGCATCTTGGGCCGCCCACTGCCGTTTAACGATTTCACTTGGAAGAAGGTTAATAGACCACTAAGAAGGACTCGCAGCATCTCGGGTATTACGCAGTTTTCATCTGTCAAGGACTCCAAAGTCTTTTGTCCCTCCGAAGTCCCTGACTGGCTCACTTGTTCAAAGAGCCACTGGTTTGAAACGGACTGACTGACTCAGTGAATCAATCTAATAAAATTAGTCAAACCATTTTACAAACCCCCTTGACAGCAAGTAACATCACAAGGGGCTTTATGAAGCAACTGAATTACAAGCTAATACAATGCTAAAGTGCTAATAGTGACTAGTACTGTGGCAGGATTAACAATAGAATACTGTAGCATCATTAATTAGTTTAATAATATAAAAATGTACTTATATAGCGCCGTTTCCATCCATCTCTCAGGACATTTCCACCACCTTTCTCTGTCTTTTCCAAACCTCAGGTCCGCAATCTTGGTGTTACCTTTGATAGTAACCTCTCTTTTGAGAAATTCTGTAGTCAAGAGTTGCTTTTTCCAACTTCGTCTATTAGGTAAGATAAAGCCTTTTTTATCTTCTAAAGATCTTGAGAAAGCTACTCATGCTTTTATTTTTTCTCGCCTCGATTACTGCAACTCGCTGTATTCTAGGATTAGCAAATCCCTGATACACAGGTTATAGCTGGTCCAAAATGCTGCCGCTCGCTTTCTGGTTGGGGCAAGGAAGTCTGACTCTGTTTCTCCTATTTTAGCTTCTTTACATTGGCTGCCTGTCAGTTTTCAAATTGATTTTGAAATCTTGCTGCTAGCTTTGTTTAAATCTTTACATGGGCTTGCTCCTGCCTATTTATCTGAATTGTGTGTTTTACACCAGCCATCCAGAGTGCTTAGATCTTCTGGTCAGTTGTCTCTTGTTGTCCCTCGTACCAAATGTAAAACCAAGGGGGACAGGGCCTTTACGGCTGCTGCCCCTCGCCTGTGGAACTCTCTACCTCATCATATTAAGGAGTCAACTACAGTTGAACTGTTCAAAACAAGATTAAAAACTCACTTCTTTTCACTTGCATTGATAGTTTCCTCTTTGTGATCATATAACATTATTCCTATTTATTATCTATCTTATTTTATGTTCATATATTTTATTACTATTTATGTTTTATTGTTTTTTCTTTTATTCTATTATTGTAAAGCAATGTGCTATATAAATAAATCGACATTGACCACAAGTGTACCGTTTTTAGATATCAGTCTTTCCATCAGCTTTCCAGACAGTGCCGATCAAAGCTCATATGGAGCCAAAGGCAGGGAAGGGGGGTGTTGGTGTCGGAGCCTGACGCGCGCCCCCATAATTACCAAAAGGGCGGTCCATGGTGTCCATAGTCCGCTCTCAGTATCATTACGAGGCTTGGAGTGTCGTGGATTGGGAGTCCCAAACACTTAAAAAGTGTCCCAAAGCACGGAATCCCAAACACTTCCAATAATGCCCACTAGAGGGAGATATCAACATCAAACCCTAGCTAGTAATAAAGGGAAAGCACAGAATCTTTATAAAATAAAAGAATTATTCTTCGCAAAAAGTATTCCAGACACAATGAAGCTCCATGGAGCACAAAAATCAAAATGGAATTGCCTGCGACAAAGGCAATCCAAGTCAAAGAAAGTCCCAATACAAAATCCAAACAGAGTGGTTGAAAAAACAGCAAGGGGGTCAAAATTCCAAAATATACAAAGGCACAATCTCAGCAAAACACAATTAACTCACCAACTCCAGAGGGCATTCAGAAAGAACAGTTAGGAATTGTAGAAGACACTCAGAATTTATGGGGTGGAGGGCAGTTCCTGGCAGAGATTGGCAAGTGGTCCTCCTTTTTTGGGGACCACCTACAAAACACATGGGACACAACAGCTTATATATATATATATATACACACAGAAAACCAAAAATGAAGAAAGATGCACATAATAGGAACCGTGGCTGAGACATGACATTGAGGATGTTCTCCCTCTTTTACAGTTCATTAGATTCCACCTTCTCTGCCATGATGAGTGTAATTTCAGTAATGAAGCACTCCATAGTGAAGAGGATACACTTCTCATAGTGTGGACAGAGCACTTAATGAAGCCAGGAGTAGACAGTTTAATATCACCTCTATAATGAAATCCGCATCCCATGGGTCCTTCTATTCTGCCCCAACACTCTGTCTCTACCGTAGGTCATCCAACATTCTGTGGGCAGATCCTTCCACAAGATTCTTTCTTCATCCAAAAGTAATGTCTTTTCATCGTCCACCTAACTTACACAAATGTCTTGTCCGTAGCTCACCTCACTTCACCAAGGAGGGCCCCTTTCCCCATCAGGCACTCTGAGCTGTAACATGAACCATTTGGTCACTTACATGTCACCAACAATATCCTTGTATTTGGTTTCTCTGGTAAATTAAAAATTAAACAACAGGCTAATCTAAAATATTATATTTCTTTTTGGAACCGGCCATTTTAGCGAGCACATTTGACCCATTAATATTAAAAACCTTACAAAGCCCAATGTAGACCTGCACATCTCCTTAATCGCAGCCACGCTGATGTCTCTGTTTGTGTTCGTTCTCAGGGCCTCAAAGACACTTTTAAAAGATAACAGATGTAGCTAAGCTCATTTTCCACACTGGGATCACATATTTATGCAGGTCTTAATGGCTGACTAACTTTTTAATCTCTCCCGTCATCATTTCTAATGGCATCTTCTTCCCACCTGATCTCATCTTTTTTCCTTTCATCTGCCATGACTTTGTTCCCTTCTTCCCTTCCTATTTATGTTACCTGCTTTTTCCTTTTCAGTTGCACACCTATATAGCTGAAATGTTTTGTCTTTTACCTTCCTTTCAACACGGAGAGAACCTTAAACATTTTTTCAAATACTGTAGCATAGTATTCTCAAAGAGTTTAAAGGTTTAGGAGATGGCACAGGAGCCTGGCAGCAAAGAGTGAAAGGCACTAAAGATCTCTGGACATGGGGCAGTCCACTACAGGGTCCAGTCTCACACTTGGGGACAATTTAATTTCAAGTCACAAATTAAACTAAATGTGTCATTGCGGACATGAGAGGAGACCAGAATGCTCAGAGGAAACACCACACAGACACAAGTGAAATGTACAAAATACACATGGATGGCAAGCAGCAGCAGGGTTCAACATCAGAATGCTGGGCTCATGAAGCACTGTGCCCCCCATGATAGAAGTTAAAAAGAAATGTATTTAAATTCAAATAGATCAAATATTCATGTACTCTTTTGAATTAGTAACTAAAAGGAGTAGATGAACAGAATCATAACAGCCTTGTTCTAAAATCATTTAATCTCATTTCCCCCACATCAAACAACATTCAATATCCCAAATTGGCAAAGCAAAAACAAGATTTTAGGAATGTTTACAGATTTAATCAAAATATTTAATTGACACAACTATTCAGGTCCTTTGTTTTGTTAATTAAAATCTGGCTCGGCTGCACCCCATTCTATTGATCATCGTTGAGATGCTTGTTTGGAGTCCACTTATGGTCAGTTTAATGGATATACAGTACATGATTACAAAATGCACACACCTACTGATGGAAGGTCCTACAGCAGTCAATGTATATTAGAGTAAAACTCAAGCCATGAGGTTGATGGTACTGCCTGCAGAGCACAGAGGCAGCTCTGTATCAAGGAACCAATCTGGGGAAGGCGACAAAAAATTCCGCAGCATTGAAGTTTCCCAGGAGTACAGTGGCTTCCATAAATCTTAAATGGAATAATTCTGGGGAAACCACAGTTCTTTCTAGAATTGGATATCTAGCCAAACAAAGAAGGTGCTTGGTAAGAGAGGTGACCAACATCCCAATGGTTGTGCTGAATGAGCTCCAGAAAATCTGTGTAGAAATGGAAGAAACTTCCAGCAAGACAATCACTACCTCGACACTCCTCTAATCTAGACTTTGTGGCAGAGTTGCCAGATGGTACATGAAAGCTCACTTGGATTTGAAACAAGGCACCTAAGGGACTCTCAGACTATGAGAAGCAAGATTCTCTGGTCTGATGAAACCAAGACCAAATTGTCTGGCTTCAACTCTAAGAGACATGTATGGAAGAAACCAGGCACTTCTGACCACCTGCAATATACTGTACCATTCTAGCTGTGTAGCATAGTGGTGGCAGCAGAGGAGGCCTTAGGGGTGCGTGGGGCCAAGTGCTGACCAACCCCCACGCGGGGCCGGTTATGTCAAATGCTGTTACCGGTATGTGTGGACTGTATAAACTTGCGCATGAATTTAATAAATTTAAATTCAATAAAAATAATGTTAACATACACCAGATATTCTCATTACAGTATTCAGCTAAACTTTCCCAAAATAACACGCAGGCTTTAGCAAAATATAACTGGAGAATATAACTTGATAAATCCGCTCGAACGGACATGTGGACCTCAAAAGCAGGGCCCCCTTTCCACCCCCAAATGCTGCTCTTGGGTGGCAGTACCATGCCTTGGGTTTGTTTTTCACTGGCAGAGGGAGGAATACTAGACAGGGTTGAGGGAAGGCTGAACAGAGAAAACTACAGAGATATCCTTAATGCAGCATTTTTCAACCTTTAAGTATTTGTGACCCGAGTTTTCATAACAGTTTTAATCGCAGCCCCCCTAACATTTTTTTGAAATGTAGATGCATATTTTATTATACCTACTTAACTTTTATCGACACTTATTTAACTCTATATTTATTGTTCTAGTATCAGAATCTAATTTAAGTTAATTTGTTTTGGTTTCAACAGATGTTTTTTTCATATTTTTGATTCTTGTTTTCTTTTTCTCACATCTTCGCACCCCCCTTTTTGTTACTTCGCGCCTCTATAGGGGGGACCGCCTCACAAGTTGAGAACCACTGCCTTAATGAAAACCTTCTCCAGAGTGCTCTGTACCTCAGACTGAGCTGAAGGTTCACCTTCCAGCAGGATAATAATCGAAGACAACACAAAAGTGGCTTAGGAACAACTCGGTGGCTGTCCTTGACTAGCACAGCTAGAGCCCAGACTTGAATTAATTTAGACAACTCTGAAGAGAAGTGAAAATAGCCGTCCAGCAACGTTCTCTATCCAGCCTACCAGAGCCTGAGAGGATCTGCAGAGACAAATGGCAGAAAATGTCAAATCCAGGTGTATAAAGTGTATTCTGTCAAACCCAAGAAGACTCCCGGCTAGAATCTATGCCAAAGGGGCTTCAACTAAGTACTGAGCAAAGAGTCTAAACACTTGTGTCGATTAAATACTTTTTTTTTTATTTTTAATAAATTTGCAAACATTTCTATAATTTTGTTTTCACTTTTGTGATAATAAAGATTCCAAGACATCATAAAGATTTGGGGCAGCCACCCATATATTGTTTTTCCCGGCTGCAAAAGTTGAATTAAGTAGCATGATGTGCATAGAACAGAGTCCAAAACAGAACTGATCACAAGAGACAAAGATGGACGCTTTAATGGCCTGTATAGGAAGTGACATCTTCAAAAGGGCCGGAATCAAAAGTGATGTCGTCTGGACCGGAAGTGACATCAGCAAAGGCCCCAATGCCGGAAGTGATGTCAGCAAATGGGCCAGCTCTGGAAGCGATGTCTTCTGAGGCACCGGAACCTTGCAGGATTTTCCAGAAAAGGTCTGTAGGGAACTGAGAAAGACTGTCGACACATTCCGCCGCCCCCTGGTCGGATGTTTTATTACAATTATTCAGGCCCTTTAGCTGCCAACTACTCGCACGTGTGTGACACTTTGAAATTCTGTAAGTTTGAATGTTAGATGATGAGGGGATAAAATTAATTTAAATGATTTTAGCACAAGCCTGCAATATGTGTAAAAACTGAAGGGGTCTGAATGCTTCCATCTTGTGTGTGGCACGTCTGTCCTTGGCTATGAAGTGTGGCGGCTAAAGAGATTAGTTGCCGTTTCAAATCTTACTGTTTGGAAGAGTGGTGATGTGTTTCTTACTGACTGGCCACATTAGTAAGAATTTAACTGAATTCTGTATACCTGAAAATACTACAACTGCTACTACTGCATCTCCTACTGCTACTGCTAGTGCCCCATTTGTGTTTTCTGGTGGTAAACATGCAATCTGTGGCACTGTCTTCATATAATGGGGTTTAGGAAGGCATTTTCCAGTCAGAAAGTAAGAAATGTGTGATCTGTCCGGAGGCTGAGAAGGTAAAAAATAAATACAATGGACCAGGAGACAAATCTTAGTCAAATGTCTGAAGTGGGTTGGTAAGCAAAAAGCACTGCCTTTGTTCTTAAAGCCAAAAAAAGAACCAAAGTCGAAGAGGTTCTAAAGTTTTCAAAAAACAGAATTTAAAAGGAAATGTGCACAAAGCTCTTTTAATGTATCCTTAATCATAGATGATAAGCAACCCATTGTGTGCAGTTTATAAAGAGTCACATCTGTGACATCACATTCCCTAGTGTTCAAAACCTGGCAATAAGACCTACAAAATGCTGGCAACATAAACAAGACAAAATGGTGTCATTGTAATGCAAAAATAATAACAAGATATAATATATTTTATTGTAGAAGCAATGAAAACTGAAAACAAGTAGCCAAATATTCTCCTTTAATTCAAAAACCATGAATACATATATAATTTGCAAGGGAAAAATCTATTGCACCCATAACAATTGGCTTTAAAGCATACGACTCATAACACTGTGCATGTGACTGGTAGCCATCTGTTATTCATTGATGCTTTTTAATTAAAATATGTAATATGCTGTGGATTCAGAAATGATTCAGACCCCTTCACTCTCTGCATACGTTTTGTGTTGTAGATTTAATTTTAAATGGATGTTTATTCCATTTTTGTCAATCAATCTACACTCATAATGACAAACTGAAAACATATTTTCACAAAGGTTTGCAATCTTATTAAAAATCAAAAACTGAAATCTCTCAATCATTTAAGTATTCAGACCCTATGCTATGGCACTCCTCATTGTGATCAAGTCCATTGTGTTTATGATTTAATTGTCCTTGAGATGTGTTTAGAATTTGGTTGGTGTTCACTTGTGGGAAATTGAATTGATTGGGCATGGTTTAGAAAGGCACACAACTGCGCAGTGAAGGTCCCATAATTCACACTGTACATCAGGACAAAAACAAGCCATGAAATTCAAGTAACTTTCTGTAGACCTCCACAATCAAACTGTAGTGAGGTATAAATCAAGACAAGGCTATAAATATCATTTCTTAAGCTTGTCTTCCCAGGAGTACAATGGTATCAATAGTTGTGAAATGGAAGACGTTTGGAACTACCAGGACTCCTCGTAGAGTTAGTCATCCAGCCAAACTGAGTAATGAGGAAAGGAGGGCTTTGTTAAACTGAGGTGGCCAAAACCCCAATGGTCACTCTAACAGAGCTGCAGAGGTCTTAAGCTGAGATGGGAGAATAAATCAGAAAGATGACCATCTCAGAAGCGCTCCATCAATTAGGTGAATATGATTTGGAGTTTGCTAAACAGCATTTATGGGACTCTGAGACCCTGAGGAAAATGACTGTCTGGTCTGATGAGACAAAAATTAAACTGACAAGGCACTGCTTGTCACTTGCCTAATACCATCTCTACAGCAAAGTATGATGGAGACAGCATCATGTAATTGGGGTGCTTCTCAGTGGCAGGGAGACTGGATAAAATTCAGAGAAGGATGAATTCAGCCTCATTTAGAGAGGTCCTTGAAGAAAACCTGCTGTAGAGTGAAGTGCACACCACCTCAGACTGGGGCAGCAGTTCACATTTTAGCATAATAATGACCTGAAGCAATCAACCAGGACAATGCTGGACTGATAGTCTTCGAGTGGTCCAGCCAAACCCCAAACTTAAACCTCATAGATCACCTGTAGAGAGACCTGAAGATGGCAGTTCACAGACACCACCAATCCAATCTAATGGAGCTTGAGAGGGTCTGCCAGAAAGAAAGCCAAATTTTCCCCTGGAGATAAATAAAGCTCTATCTATCTATCTATCTATCTATCTATCTATCTATCTATCTATCTATCTATCTATCTATCTATCTATCTATCTATCTATCTATCTATCTATCTATCTATCTATCACTGGGCATATGTTGTTCAGAAATGGGTATCAAGTAAAAAAAGCTGAAGTGCTGTTTTCAAATAAATTGCCATGCCATGGAAGCCACTGTCACTGTAGATGCCAGTTCAGACTCTTATGGCAGTTGTTTTGATTGAATCTGTACTACAAGAATGAGATAACTAAATTAGGGGGGTGATGAGGCTCACAAAAATGGTCCAGGAGATAATCAAGAGCAAAAAGCATTCAGGCTAAGGTTAAACACAGTAAAACAAAAATACTAAAACACCAAAATATTGCAAAGTGCTTGCAGATAAGTTGTAACTACCAGATGCTAACTTGGAGGCAGACGGTAACATGTTGCCTTCTTTTACACCAGCCAAGACGTGACGTCATGGGGTATCCACAGGACACTTTTACTAACCATAAAACTGCAACACCTGTGTACTTAATGCAGTAGAAATAGCAGCACAATCATGACACTAAAACAATATTAAGTTTTTATACAATCCCATAAATCTAAAGTAAGCATTGAAGTGGATTTTTGCATAAATTAAAACCCATTTGTGACAAAATTATTATCACATTCATAGCTGCACAGGCATTCCAAGATGCACTTTTCTAATTCACGCCAATTCAATTTCTTGTCATGATGCTAAACAGCAAAATGACAGGTGTCTGTTGTTAACCTCACTGGCACTGAAAGAGGTGGCAAGAATACAGCATGTGGTGGAACGACCCAGTCGACACAAATATTAAACCAAATCTTCTTCTTCATCTTCTTCTTTCTGCTGCTCCCGTTAGGGTCCGCCACAGCGGATTATCTTCTTCCATATCTTTCTGTCCTCTGCATCTTGTTCTGTTACACCCATCACCTGCATGTCTTCTCTCACCACATCCATAAACCTTCGCTTAGGCCTTCCTCTTTTCCTCTTCCCTGGCAGCTCTATCCTTAGAATCCTTCTCCCAATATACCCAGCATCTCTCCTCTGTACATGTCCAAACCAATGCAATCTCGCCTCTCTGACTTTGTCTCCCAACCGTCCAACTTGAGCCGACCCTCTGATGTACTCATTTCTAATTCTGTTCATCCTCGTCATGCCCAATGCAAATCTTAGCATCTTTAACTCTGCCACCTCCAGCTCTATCTCCTGCTTTCTGGTCAGTGCCACCATCTCCAACCCATATAACATAGCTGGTCTCACTACCGTCCTGTAGACCTTCCCTTTCACTCTTGCTGATACCTGTCTGTCACAAATTACTCCTGACACTCTTCTCCACCCATTCCACCCTGCCTGCACTCTCTTTTTAACCTTTCTTCCACAAACCCCATTACTCTGTACTGTTGATCCCAAGTATTTAAACTCATCCACCTTCTCCAACTCTACACCTTGCATCCTCACCATTCCACTGACCTCCCTCTTATTCACACACATGTATTCTGTCTTGTTCCTACTGACCTTCATTCCTCTCCTCTCTAGAGCATATCTCCACCTCTCCAGGGTCTCCTCTCACTTTCCAAGATTCCATTAAACAATCTAGTTAAAAATGCCACTGCCATCTCTCCTAAACACCTCCATGCTTCCATAGGTATGTCATCTGGACCAACGGCCTTTCCATTTTTCATCCTCTTCATAGCTGTCCTTACTTCCTCCTTGCTAATCCGTTGCACTTCCTGATTCACTATCTCCACATCATCCAACCTCTTCTCTCTCTCATTCTCTTCATTCATCAGCCTCTCACAGTACTCTTTCCATCTGCTCAACACATTCTCCTCGCTTGTGAGTACATTTCCATCTTTATCCCTTATCACCCTAACCTGCTGCACATCTTTCGCAGCTCGGTCCCTTTATCTAGCCAATCGGTACAGGTCCTTTTCTCACTCCTTAGTGTCCAAACTGTCATACAACTCATCATACTCCTTTTCTTTAGCCTTCGCCACCTCTCTCTTCACTTTGCACCTTATCTCCTTGTACTCTTGTCTACTTTCTGCATCTCTCTGACTATCCCACTTTTTCTTTGCCATCCTTTTCCTCTGTATATTCTCCTGTATTTCCTCATTCCATCCCCAGGTTTCCTTTTCCTCCTTCCTCTTTCCAGACGTCACGTCAAGCACCCTTCTTGCTGTCACCCTTACTACATCTGCTGCAGTTTCCCAGCTGTCTGGTAACTCTTCACTGCCACCCAGTGCCTGTCTCACCTCCTCCCAAAACTCAACCTTGCAGTCTTCCTTTTTCAACTTCCACCATTTGATCCTTGGCTCTGCCCTCACTCTCTTCCTCTTCTTGATCTCCAACGTCATCCTACAGACCACCATCCTATGCTGCTTAACTACAGTTTCCCCCTGCCACTACTTTGCAGTCTTCAATCTCCTGATGATTAAAAATTAATAAGTAAATTATGATGAATAACATTTTTTATAGATTTTACCTGATGAAAGTAACATTACATGCAATCAACACTTAGTTTACAACAAAGAAAACAACATTACATACAATTGAGTCAAAATTAACAAACCTGAATTCAACCCCCACCCCAGAACAAAAGAGGACAACCAACAACAAGAGCAAATCTTTAAAAAAACAAAGAAGGGAGACTATCCTTTCCCCTATATAAAAGCTTATTATAAAAATGTATTAATTAGATCTTGCTATATGAGAGTTAACCAGCCATAGCTGATAATGGGTTAGGAGTGATTGTGACACCAAGGCTGTGTGATATGCATTCAAAGATTTTTGACCAGTATGATGTTCATTTGGTGCATGCCCAAAACATGTGGCCCAGCAAGGCTGGAGCTCGATTGCAACATTCACAGGTTGAAACTTGGCTTAGGTACATTTTGGACAATTACAACTAAGATAAATGTGCTCAATAAAATATTTTAGGTTGAATGATTGAATGCTTTGTGCATATGGAGCTAGACTATATTCGATGCATGGCTGCCTTTCATTCCTTTTTTGATATAATAAGTGAAAGTTCCTTTCCCCACCATACCCTAGGATCTTTAAAAAGAAGGGACTTTAAAATGTTTTCATATATTATTGAAATGCTCTCTGAGTTTGCCTGAATGATCAGTATTTCTTCTAGAATAAAATTGGGGGGACTAGGCAGGTTCCTTTTAGCAAAGTTTCTGATTTGAAAATAATGGAAAAAGTGTGTTGATGGAAACTTAAATTTATGCATAATTGTTCATAAGATTCAAAGACATCATCTACATACAAATCTCGGATGTTTTCCAAAGGTTAAATGCTGTGTAGGTTTGAGAGGGTGAAAAAGGTGATTAGCGTGAG
Source organism: Polypterus senegalus (assembly GCF_016835505.1). Lineage (NCBI taxonomy): Eukaryota > Metazoa > Chordata > Cladistia > Polypteriformes > Polypteridae > Polypterus > Polypterus senegalus. The sequence continues at coordinate 38,602,252 of NC_053159.1, forward strand.
CTTCTCTGCTTAAAATGCTTCCTTGCATTGGTTCCACATTCTGAGTGATTGATAGTCAATTGATTTAGTAGCATATTGACGATAATATTTATATACTGGGGCATAGAACAGGGCATATTAAGAAGTACAGCAGGATTTTATTTCTATTGTAGACCAGGTTTGTGTATGTTCATCAATTTTTGTGAAATTTCATAGCTTTATAGATTCTATATTTGCTGCCTAGCAATAAAACTGAAAGTTAGGCAGTGCCATGCCACCTTCTGTCTGTTCTTTAAATGAGTGATATTTCAAATTCCAAATAAATTAGTTTATAATTGATTCTAATTTCTTAAAGAATGATGTGCTAATATTCTGTATATGGGGATGCTCTAAAATAAAAAAAAAGCTTGGGAAGGATGTTCATCTTGACAGTATTGATTCTCCCTGCTAGTGTGAGATGAAGGGTCGACCATCTGTTCACATCTTCTTTAATTTTTTTCTATGCTAACAGCAAAATTTTATTGAAAAAGACCTTTATATTTACTTGCTATTTTTTCCCAATAGGTAATCCCTAAATATTTAAACTGATCAGCTAAAATAAACTGGAAGGTGTCCAGTCTAATATTGTGTGCTGGAGAGTTCACTGGAAAAACCACAGTTTTATTCAAATTCATTTTGAGTTCCAACATCTTTAGAAATTATGCTAGTACATTAAGGATTACTGGTAGAAAGGTTTGTAGGTCTAATATATACATTACCACATCATCTGCATAAAGTGATATTTTCTGTTCAACTCCTTCTCTGGTTATCCCTTTGTCTCTGATGCATTTGGAAAGTAAACGACCAATGGCTCAATGACGATTGCAAACAGCAATAGTAATAGGGGGGGATCCTTGTCGACTACCACATTCTAGTTTGAAGTAGTTTGAAATAATGTTGTTGATACAGACAGGCTTTTGAACTGGTATAAAGTAATTTTATTCATGTATATATGTTCGGGCCAAACCCAAATTTGTGTAATGTGGTGAATAGGTATTCCCATTCAACCATGCCAAATGTTTTTTCTGCATCCAAAGATAATAAGATCTCTGGTGTGTTAGATTTCATGGGTGAGTATATTAAACACACTCTCAACATTAGAAGCTAAGTGCCTGCCATTAATAAATCTGGTTTGATCTTATGATATTACTGAAGAAAGCACTTTCTTAATCCTTCTAGCTAGAACTTTGGAGAGTATCTTAATATCATTATTCAGAAGTGAAATTGGTCTGTGTGGTGTACATTGTAATAAGTCCTTATTTTTCTTTGGAAAGATAGCAATTAATGCTTGGTGAAAAGTTTCAGTGAAAGCTTTGTTGTCTGTAGCTTCTATAAACATTGCTAATATTTGAGGAGCTAACTTATTTGAAATTTTCAGGTCCTGCTGCTTTATCACACTGGAGTGATTTTATAGCATCACGCAATTCTCAGACTGTCAGAGGTTTGTTCAGTTATTCTGCACTATGAGTATCTAGCTGTGGTATTTATAATACATCAAAAACTCATTAGATTGTGTCTTATCTTCTTTAATCTGGGTAGAATATAAGGACTTAAAGAACTCTACATGTATTGGTTTTATTTTAATGGTCAATGATTTTATCACCATCTGTATTGGTAATTTCTATTATAGTTTTGTGAACTTCCTGCTTGTGGATTTGTTGTTCTAAGATTTTATTAGCCTTCTCTCCGTGTTGATAATAATGATGTCATGATTTAAAGATGAGCTGTTCTGTTTCTTTTGTTGTCAAGAGTTAAGTTCTGATTGCAGAACCTGACTTTCCCTATAAAATGCCTTGTTTGGAGACCTGGTGTATTCTTTATCTCTTCTGGTGATTTTGATAAATTCTCTGACACCTTCTTGGTTTCCATTTTATTTTGTGGGAGAGATATAAAATAATCTGTCCTCTTAAAAAACCTCTGAGGAAGCATTTATCTCTAAAAAATAATCAATTTACTTGCAAATGAATCCTGTGCAGTTTTCATCAATGAGTGTGTAGGGTTAGGGTTAGGGCTAGAGTGATTTAAGCTCCATGATCAGAAGGGTGTGGTCAGAGATAACAATACAGTTGTACTTATAAGATCTGATAGTGGCCAATAAATTATTATCTATAAACAAATAATCAATTCCTCAGTAATTGTGATGAATTTGGGACTTATGTATAAACAGTGTGTACACATTTCGAGGTGCATAAAAACTAAACTTGGCATAAAGCCCGCATATTTTCACAGTAGCTTTACATTGTGCATATGCAAGTGTCTGTTAGGTTTTGCAAAAGGGCTGCACCCAGCGTCAAAGCAATGCTACTGTTTCTTTGTGGTTTCCCTATCTTTTTTTAGATTGGCATTCATGATGCAGGATTTATCAAATATACCGAAATTAATTGCATATTGTTTACAGATTTAATTCACTTGATTGTAATCATTCTGTAACAATATAATGGTACAAGGAATGGCCAAACTAGTCCAACTACCATAGCTGCTTTAGTGTTATTAGAAGACATTGCAAATGGAAGAATTTGAGTGTGTATTTATAGATGATGACGACTGGCTTCTAAGTTCATTTTGATTTCCAAGAGCTATCCTCTTGGAGCTGTGTGATGAACTGGCACCGGCTTTACAAAGGTAGACTTTTGAGGAATTGTGCACTGTACCCCTTTGCAAGTTCTTTCCACCCTCTGGTTTTTAGCCACAGGAGTTTTTCAACATGAACTTGCTGATCAATCGGGTATTTCACAATCATCACTGAGTCGCACCATGCCAGCTGTATAGGATGGTATTATTTGCTTGTCAACAAGATATATAAGATTTCCTTACACTATAGTTGAACTGGTAAACATCAAAGCACAATTCGCAGCAGCATCCATTTTTCCAAATGTAATCATAGCATTCAGCTACACGCATATTGAAATTGCAACGACACTGGACAAGTTACATCAGCCAGGGATGAATCACGGAAAGAATGATCTGCCATTACATTATCTATAGCAGGGGAGCCTATAAAAACAGCAACTCACACAGTCGCAGGTGCTTTTTCCATCTAGTCCAGCAAAAGGCAAGCAGTCTTTTTAACGACAGCGACTAACCTCAAAGAGCCATGTAAACACCTGAGAATTTATCCATTGTGGCACTTGGCACTAACGCTACACTATAAAGGCGCCTTCAGAGAATGAATTTGCTTATGTAAATAGAAAGCATTTTCACTCTATTAATGTGCTGCTCTATAATCCATAGAAAGTGTGTCCCATTGTGTTGCTTAATGTGGCACACAATCTTGGCTTGCCCATACCTGAAAAGATATAGTATGATGAATAAACAAATGATCAACCAAATTGGACAGTGCTACAACTTCATTTGAATGTAATTAACAGAATGTAAAAACAGGAAATCAGATGCAGCATTTTTTTTAACTAGTTCATTTCATTTGTGTTCAATATCATAGTGCAGCCCTTAAATTCCTTAGTTAATTGGCCACATCTCTTACAGCATCCATTATTGCATTTTGTGACTCCAGAACAACATCTGTCAGCACACAGCCAGATGGTCACCCAGTGGTGTCTGAGGCAGAGGTGTGTGTGCAGTCAGTGTGTGAAGATGTGCTGGACACAATAGCACTATCACTGCCTGGAGTTGTGTCCTCGCCATGGGGATCAGTTTTTGTAATACTGTCTGAAACAGAATAAATAGACGGTTGGCTGTGACTTGCTCTTCACGTCATCTTTAATATCTGACCACTTCTCTTTTATTTTGGGCACTGTGTGACTTTATGAACCTGAACTTTCGAGTGTCTCCTCCACGCTGTATCACTCCATCAACTTCCTTTCGTTGCTTATACCAATGCCTAAGCCAACAAATAGTAAATTTTTCCTTGCCTCCACTTCACATTTGCTGAAATTCTTCTTTTTTCCATGTGCTTTTGTCATTGTCTATTAACAAAACACTGAGCGGAACTGGCTATTTATATTGATTTGCATATTCAAATATGTAAAATTGAGAGAGGAGTGCGTTAAAATCACATTCGGTGGGATTTATAAAGGGAAAGTGCGTGCAACTTTCCTGATACACTGTTTTATGTAATTGATTTTTTTGTGCGTAGACACATTTCTGGTTTTGTTCATAGACCATGTTTTAGTGTAAATTTGCGTTATAAATGAGGCCCCTGCTAAGAAGAAGGAATATCCTCCTGAGTTTGACTGTTAAAATCTCCATGGATCTGATAAGTTATGATCCATTACAAACTGTGTGATTATTTTTGCAATGTTAGATGTTATCATCATTGTAGTTGAAGACCTAACCAGGGGCCTCATGTATAACGGCATGCGTAGAACTCACACTATAACATGGCGTAAGCACAAAAGCGGGAATGTGCATACGCACAGAAAAATCCAGATGCATAAATCTGTGCGTACGCACACTTCCACATTCTTCCACTATATCAATCCCGGTCAGCATGAAAAGTAATGCATGTGCACGTGCCTGCTGTTCCGCCCCAACTCCTCCCAGATTTACGCCTTTTTGAATATGAAAATCAATATAAATAGCCCTTAAACTCAGTATTCTGTGAAAAGACAATGGGAAAAGCACGGGGGAAAATAGAAGAATTTCAGCGACTACCAAGTGGAGGCAAGGAAAAACGTACTATTTGTTGGTTTAAACAGTGCTATAAACAACAAAAGGAAGTTGATCAAGTGACATGGAGTTTCAGAGAAACTCAAAAGCTCAAGTTCACAAAGTCGCACAGTGCTCTAAATAAAAAAGAATCTGACAGATATTAAAGTCGCTGTGAAAAGGCGAGTCGTAGCCCACCTTCTGAGTGTCATATGAAAGCTTATTAGGGTACAGAGAAAAGAAAAAAAAATATGGACACAGTGGGAAAAAAGCACGAAATGTCAACTTTAATTTCGAAATTTCCACTTTAGTCACGTAGTTTATTTTGTCATTAAAGTAGAACATCATAAACTTCGTCTTAAAATCGTTTAATTTACTAGTTTCTCAAATCCCATTGTAACTGAAGTAGCACGTTAAATGCTTTGTTTTGTATTTGATCTTCTATATGCTCTGTGTGTGTGAATCACTACGTGCTTCCGGGCTTTCTCTTCTTCTGACAGAACACAGAAGCCATTACATTTGTGATATTACAGCTCTCTTAATAATTAAAATACTGAGATGTATTCCAAATCATGTTATTAAACATGGGAACATGGTGGCGCAGTGATTGTTCATGCCTCACGCAAGATGCTTGATGTGTCGTGTGTGACCTTCAATG